>NW_018404542.1:127290-142235 GCF_002113885.1 Mizuhopecten yessoensis
TTGTCTCAATGGTAAAATAGGCGTTGCAAGCAAAGTCGGAGAACGAGCACTTTGCATGCTATTTGGTTATATTCCTTGTCACTATATAGTAACCCTTTTGTCTAACATGAAGATTTAATCTATACTAGGCTCTATATGGACTGAAGGCCAGAGCAGATAACAAATAAAAGCTTATCAAGGTGCTTGTAGACATATAGCACTGTTACATGTAAACGATTTCACATACGCCCTTAGTCGTCAAAAGTTGTTATCAGAAATACACATTTTTGGGACTAATATTTCTCAGGGCTGCGAAATAAGTAGTTTGCAAGCGAAACCTGATTTGTATGACACAAAAACAATGTTTACATTCTAACCAATACCGGGAATCATTACATGTACCCCTTCACAGTTCACTCTATGTAATAATTTAGTTTTGTTATCAATGATTCGATTAATAAAGTAAACATTTTATTTTTTCTATTTATCTAAGTTTTAAAACGATATTGACCGCACAGAGACGAATTTCTTCAATATAATTTGTTGTTAGTTTTGTGCGAATCAATTAATTAACTGAAAAACACTTATATAAGCTTTCTGTTGTCTATTTTGTTGTAATTATTTTACAATGAAATTGGTTGAAAAACAAAATTTGAATGTATTCAACTCCCAAAGTGTTTGCGATTGTATGGTCGCCTGCCTCATGTGTTTCCTATAGATATGCTGATTTTCTACTACAGATGTGTTTTGTATGTATGTATTTGTTTAGATAAAAAAAAAATCATAATTGATGACTATGTTCTGGTATTTAAGCAAAACTTAGTGTTTAATACCTACATGTGTCACATCCTACAATCTATAAATAATTTACGTACAACATCTGACACATTTTATAAATAGGTAGGACTAACTGTAGCAAACTGTCTGAAATTCCGCAACAAACATATTTTTTGTGATTCTTTTTTATATTTTTGCTGAAATAGTCAATTTTATGACATGTTTTTGCTCATTGCAGGTCTCATCGCCATGGCAGAAAGTGCTTAAATAAGGATCGATTTATCTACCTTTCAATTTCGCTTGTTGAATATTTTGTGGGAATTTGTTACGGGGAAAAACATCGAAAATTAGAACCCAGATAAAAACGCAACCTGAAAGTTTAAAGTACAATACATTCATCATTTCAAGAAATTAATGATCACTAAAACGCCTTTGTATTTTATTGATTAGGCATTTATATTCAAGTATGAAATCGTACCCCTGTTGATGAAGGGAGAGAAAAAAAATCAAAATAACATAGCAGTCTATATTGCCGGGAGATGTCATTATAACTCGTGGATGTATGCAAATTTGGCTGTGATTTTCGGGTAAGCCTGGTTTAACAGTCACCGGCTTAAGCGGCCAATATCTGCCGGTCCCTTGGGTGGCCTCTTAATACAGGTTTGACTGTATATACTTGTGTTTATGTATTGATCAGTATATATAGTACATGTAAATGATTCTGTAATAACGGAAGATATCGGGTTTATATTTCACCTTACACAGATAAGTGTGTTTTATATAGAACACCGGTTGACCTATGTAGGTCTATGTAGGTCAACCTCTTTCTCCATTTTCTTGTAGGTGCTATTTCAGTTATGCACTTTGTTAGGATAATTTACATGTGTATAAGTATGTGACGTAAGGAATTATATTGGGGGGACTCTGTGTGTTGTATTGCATTTGATGTATGAAGTTATAGGCAATAAATTGATATAAAGTGTAATTTGTAGTAACTTTGTTCATAAACATTCACTTTTGTTTTATAATCACTTTCTAGGTTCATATTGTGCGTTGATGTACATTGTACGTTGATAGTTGATTTGGGTATAGGTTGACCTTTTTTATGTCGTTTTAAGTTAGATTTAAGAATAACGTTGGTTAAGCCTTTGTTACTTGGGATAGGTTATTACTTCTCGTGTTGTATCATTATATAATAATATAATATCGCTTTGGGTGTAGATACCACGCTTGTGCTCGGAGTTTTAACCATAATTTAAATAATTATTTATTAAATTACATTATTACACTATTTAAAGATATTCTATTCGCTATATACAATCTTCGGCAGTAAAAATTATGCTTTAAAATTAGCATAAAAATCAATAGAACTGTTTTTTTCTCTTCTTTTTTGCTTTACATTTTGTTTTGCATTTTGTATGAACATGTTTCAGGCATGTGCTCTTCATGTTGTGTTTTGCCTTTTATTTCTCTGATTCAGTGCTCATATTTTACCATAGTGACGTTTTTACTTATGAGACCTACATAGAGACATTGTTAGTAAATATATATATACATGTATATATATTCTATTATGGTTTCTTCTTTGAAATCAATATTGGGTTCTTACTTAATGTTTTACTAACGCAATATTTGTGACATTTGAGATGTGAAGCCACAAAAAGCATTAACCAATTTAACACTACAGCACAAATACATATATAGTATAACTCGTAAAACTCACAAATATAGAAACATGATTTAATAAAACCAAAACAAGAACAATAAATAGAGTTAATGCAACATGCACTTTTAAACATTAACGATTTATAGAAGAAAACAAATTCGTTTACAAAGAAATGAAACATTATCAGCTTACTGAGTAAACTTTGTCAAATTAATATGTTAGGCGTAACTAGAGAACAGTATAATGATTTACATAAATATCAGTTATACATAAAAGTACATCATTTAAATTTGGCGTTCTTGAAAGCACAAATTTCAACAATTCAGTTCAACTTATCCCTCCTATCAATGTCTTTGCTAAAAACATCCACAAGGTTTTATGTCTACACGTGTTAGTAGAGGTATTATATTTCAAAGACTAAATACTCCATTCATTTCTAAGAACTAATTAAGACAAAGGTGAAGCAGGAAGGCATACCATCGTCAGATATGTTTTAAAAAAAATAGCACGTTTGGAATACTACATGACGCCTGTAAAATGTTTGCTATAATGATAATTTATCTTCATTACGGTGACTGAATAATGAAAATATTACATTGCGGCGAAATAATCCATTTCATTGTATAAATTCGATTAACTTACCAAGAACAGCCGTTTCAAATTCGCGGTAAACAGATGTCATGTTTATCGTTATAAACAGAATTCATGTTTATCGTTATAAACAGATGTCATGTTTATCGTTATAAACAGATGTCATGTTTATCGTTATAAACAGATGTCATGTTTATCGTTATAAACAGATGTCATGTTTATCGTTATAAACAGATGTCATGTTTATCGTTATAAGGCTTTTTTTTCTTTAGTTATTTATTGTTTGCATGTTGATCATACCGTAACATTCAATATGCCATACTAAATATTAAACAAACATGTACAAGGCCGCGTGATAACATACTCGTATATTTGACGACCCGTATACGTGCTTTGTTTCTACCTTGTCGTTTATTTCTGAATTACAAAAGTGTATTCAGTGTAAATAATAAGTGAATAAAATAAGATAAAAACATTTATAAAATAACGAAAGATTTTTTTTATATAAGCACTATTTGAATCGCAGACATTGACGTTACCTCCCCAATAGGCCCAATGTGCCCTTCCTCTGACAACATTCCACATACATTGAACAGTAGCCAAAAAGTAATTTACTCTAAAAACAACCTACATTGTATCTTACTTACATACATCGTCCACCCGGTATTTACTTACCATTTGGTATTTACTTACCATTTGGTATTTACCTACCATTTGGTATTTACTTACCATTTGGTATTTACCTACCATTTGGTATTTACTTACCATTTGGTATTTGAATCTATCACTTGTAACCCTTGTCTTCATAGTGGTAACTCACACTTTCCCTCATTTTTTATATTTTTACTCCATTCTTACCCCAAACGTTGTCGATGGATTTTCTTTTAAAATATAACTTTAGAATATATTCGTTTCAATAGTCTGAACCAATGAAGTGTCATGTAATAAATGTTTGTAGCAATGCCGAGACTGTTATTGGCCGTGGGGACGCCCGGTTGCTCAATTAGAAAATCAGGATAAGGCTAATGGTGACCAGCCAAATGGACAGGATTGTTGAGGCCCAACCGGAATGCCAGGACGACGCTAGGAAAAACAATAGAAAACATAGTTGTTCAATGCATTTCTTATGCAGACTTTATTTTATTTAACAAATTAATCTGTTCAATGTCATACACTTTTGTCTGCTATAAAAGTGAAATAATTATTTATTTTTATGTGTGTTTTTGCACTTGCTTAATTTATTTGTGAACGAAATTGCTTTTAATTTTGTTTTTTTTAACAGGAGCAACTGAACATCTACTATACTTATTCAAATGAAATTGAACTCATTTTCATAATTGTCAAATGGAATGACTAATTATGTATTCGTTTGAAATATGCACTTTATTCGCACATGCGTTTCAATATGTACTATCAAACATACCTCCGGATCCAAGAGAATCTGCATCAAACAAACAAAATCCAGAACCGGCTACACAGTTGGTGTCAGTGGTAGTGCTAGTTTGGCTCCCAGTCGTTGTCTGATGTTGGGGAGTTGACGCGGATACCGCCGCTTGCTGTTGTGTAGTTGTTAAATTTGACGCCACCTGTTGTGAAGTTGTGGTTGAAATAACAACTGCTTTCCGAGTACTTGTTGAGACTGTAGAAGTGTGGCGTATGGTTGTGGCAGAGGCAGTTGCCGCCTGTGGCGTTTTTGAAGGAGAAGAAGTAGTCGCCTGTCGCGTAGTTGAAGGAGAAGCAGTAGCCGCCTGTCTCGTTGTTGAAGAAGAAGCATTAGCCGCCTGTCTCGTTGTTGAAGGAGACGCAGTAGCTGCCTGTCTCGTTGTTGAAGGAGAAGCAGTAGCTGCCTGTCTCGTTGTTGAAGGAGAAGCAGTAGCTGCCTGTCTCGTTGTTGAAGGAGAAGCAGAAGGCGCCTGACTCGTAGTTGAAGGAGAAGCAGTAGCCGCCTGTCTCGTTGTTGAAGGAGAAGCAGTAGCCGCCTGTCTCGTTGTTAAAGGAGATGCAGTAGCAGCATGTCGCGTAGTTGAAGGAGAAGCAGTAGCTGCCTGTCTCGTTGTTGAAGGAGAAGCAGTAGTAGCCTGTCGCGTAGGTGAAGGAGAAGCAGAAGCCGCCTGTCGCGTAGTTGAAGGAGAAGCAGAAGCCGCCTGTCTCGTTGTTGAAGGAGAAGCAGTAATCGTCTGTCGCGTAGTTGAAGGAGAAGCAGAAGCCCCATTTGAAGCAGTTGAAGAAGAAGTAGTGGTCTGTCGCGTAGAACCTGTAGATTGTGAGGACGTCACTACAGGCACAACTGTACTTGTGGAGGAAATCGGAGCACTTTTGGTTGAGCTTAAGGAAGATGCTGAAATTGCCGTGGTCGATGTCCCATTACCTGGAATGAAGATAAAAATAGTTTGTTGCTTTGGCATGAATTAATTCTGATTGGAATATTAAGCTTGTAGTCCATTTTTAGTTAATTTTGATGATGCAGTAAATATCAAGGCGTGGACTTTGCAGTCTTGTTACTACACATTACGCACAATCATTTTTTGTCATTTACCATGTACGATACCTGCCTTGTGTTTACAATTTAACATACAACAGAGCTTGTGTTTCTGATAGCTTAACACCTACTTCACTGTCAAATTTGCTTTGTAAAGACATAAAACACCTGCATATATACAAGACTTTTGTTCTTTGTACAGTTTCGTCCTGTCCTATTTCATAATAGTCTTCATTTTATCTTCATCGCATGAATCCAATGTATGTGTATATAGTGTAATTTATTCAAACTAATTCATGCCTTGTCAAAATCAAGACACTTTGGTCGAGCTATGTCAACCTGTATAAACTGGTGTGTATGTATGCACTGGTAATACCTCCTTCTAGGAAGAACTCTTTAGATTGAGGTGATAACAAGTAACTCCCTTACACTTCCCCAACCACGTTAGCCACCATCATGGTTGAGGGTTTATTATTTATAGCCACCACCAGACTCCGACATTAGCACGGGAAAGCTAGAAAGGAGTGACGGGAGGTCCGTCTTTAAATGACGGAGAAAACCGTAGTACACGAAAATAACCAGCATGTCACCGCAGAGACATAGAAGCAAACTCTACAGACATACATGTGTCAGCGGAAGTAGGGAGGGGGCGGGGGCTCGAACCTAAACAATTACGTGCGTCTGCAACCAACTAGCAGTCACACATCAATGACAATCATAAGACCCGTTCATATACGCTTCAAGGCGAACCGACTTACCTCTAGTTCCACAATTCAACGCAGCGTCGCCTAGGTTTCCACACATTCCGTTTGAAATATCCGAAGTCGCCAAATCACAGTCAAATGCATCAAGCTCATTCCCAGTGCAATTGATTGCAAACAAGCCTCTGCTGAAATTTTGACTCCGTTGTAGTATAGTTGCTGACCCAGGACCAGGTAAGCCAAGGTGTCGGCACATGACCGCAGCTTCGGTGTCGTTCCACATTAAACCACATATACTACCTACATGTCCGTTTGTCATGTCATGGACCATGAGTCGGTTATCAGCATTGAGTGAGAAGAACATGGAAAAGTCTGAAACAGATAATCACAATAGACCATTGTTATAGCATGAACTTACTGGTTAATGTTATAAGACAGGATAGCTCTAGCAAATATCATTTTATTATATCGATATATTAAAGCTTCTAATCTATCAATAACGCTTTTTATTCTTATCGGAACATTGAACAGAAATGATTTTTTATCTTACGTTTGTGAAGCATATTTAGTAACCAGTTTAGAGCTGCATTTGTTTCTTTATAAAAATGGAAAAATATGTGTTTTTGAGAAGAGTCAGATTTATGAACCACTATAGCGTAGTTGAGGGTAATGTGTTTATGTTCGATTGAGCTGGGGTTTTTTTTCGCAAAGCTTGTGTTGTGCATTAAAAGTAGATCCTTAAAATTAATGATTGCAAGTCACTAAATTGCATGCAAACATATGTACCATGATGCACCAAGAATATAATCTGCTGTGTTTGATCATCATAAATGTTAGGAATAGGTATATCAATTCTAATATTTAAGTTTTTATCAGTATAGAAATTGCAACTTTATCATATATCAGAAGTATTTCTCATGGTTCCTGTTGCATTTTGAGTCCGCCGCTTACTAAGTGGTAGAACAGTCCCTTTTTGTAGGAATTCGCTATTAAGAGCGTAAATAAAAATCATTGAGACGGATTGACTTGAAATCGGACACTAAAAAAATGATGGAAACACTCGAATACTTTCGAAAGCATTCACGTGTCTAAGTTCCTGTATGAATACAATCATATTAGGCGTATTTTGTGTTGATATGCTTATCAAAAGCAATGAACTATAACAAAATATGTAAATTTATATTCTAAATCGCATCATCAATTTCTAAAGTTTATTACAGATTTTATGCGTATATGGTGATAGTCCAGTGCATGCGACTCACGATAAAAAATGATTTTTACTGTAGAAAGCTGAAACAAACAAAAGTCAATCAATTTTGTGTGATGCGGAAAGAAAATCTCTAACTCCAGGAAAAGATTTCTGTAGTTTAGCACTCCAATCCAAACTCATCGCTTGGTTGGCATTTCTAATGCAGGAGCAATCGATTGTTTCTCTTTATATTTTAATTTTAGGATTGCAACCTTGCAACATCGGTTTGCAAATCCCCTGGCAAACCCCTGGCCAATGTATATTCTTGCTCTGCGTTGTGATTGACAACAACATCTATACTTGGGAGTCGCCAACAAACGCTATACTCTTGCAGTTAAAGTAAAATGGACTATTGGTGGTAATAACAGTTGACCATCACCCTCTACTTTTACTCTAGTGTCACGGGTCAAACGTTCTTTTAGCTAATTTTCTCCTGATTATAACTGTTTGTAATCAACCACATCAGACGTCGTTATCATTTTAAGTTATTTACTCCTTTAGGTGTTTAAGTTTAACACTTAACGTTCCTTTTTCACGTTACGTTCTTATTTTGAACATTCTTAAATTTGAATACTTTCCTCAAATAGATATGGTTTTTGTAATTAATGCAGTGTTTCAGAATGTGTTTTTACCAAACGGATGAATATATCACTGTTACATTTGACATCTGAGGAAATAGTACCTTTACCTCGACAAGGTAACTGATTTGAAGAATTCAAAACCTTCTTTAAAATTAAGAACTGTCGTGATACCGACCACAAGATATAAGCTTTACATTAATAAAGTAAATATAACTTTACTTTTGCATATCCTTTTTGCATGATTCAAATCATAAATATGCATAACGGCTTAGTAACAACACGTGATATCAATATAATGACCACAGCGAAATTTTAAATACATTTTTTCAAGTTATTTTATCAGAGATTGGATATATTAAGCAAAGTACAATTACGACATTAAACTCATTTCTTAAACCTTAAAAACTATATGACAGATCATTGCATTATAATTATTTATAACGTAACATTGAAACTAAACAAAATCCAGTGACATGTTTTAACTCGTCTACGTTATGGCCTTTAATTCACGATATTTGATTCCAAATATCGTAGCACATACCAGCCATACAAAGAGCTACACCACAGGTATCTTCCCGGATATATACACACCCACGCATACTTACTCAATCCTGATTGGGGGAGGCTTGTTGAAAGAGACGATGACATTCGAGTAGTAACTGCAGTAGGTTGAGTGACAGTTGATGTAGCAATAGATTGTGGCGGTGACGTTTTGACAACAGAGGATGTTTTCAGAGATGACGTCATTCCCTGTGGCAAATTAGGTGTACTGGTGGAATGTGATGTCTTTATTCCATTTGGCGATGAGGAAGTACTGTGTGTACCAATAGATGGTGATGATGCCATTCCGTGAGATTGAGAGGTTGTACTGGTTGTACCGGAAGATGTCGATGATGTAATTCCATGTAGCGATGGCGAAGATCTGCCTGAATTAGTGAATCGCCCTGACGTCATTGTGTGTGCCAAATATGTGGAACCGGTAGTACTATTTAAAGACGCCGTTCCATGTGAAGGCATCGTAGTATTAGGTGAACCATTAGATCGTGATGACATGATTCCACTTGGCGGTGGGTTAGTTCTTCGTGTACCAAGAGATGGTGGTGACGTTATTCCTTGAGATGATACGGTTGTACCACGTGAAGCTGTGGATGATACTGACGTCAATCCATGCTGAGGAGATGCTGTAGTGACTTTACCTTTGGATGGCGATGATGGCAGTAAGGAAGTTGCTCGTGAACTTCTTGATGTTGTCATTCCTTGTGGTGATTTGGAGGTACTTTGTGTACCAATAGACTTTGATGACGACATTCCTGGTAGCGGTGGGGTAGTTCCTTGTGAACCGCGATATGGTGATGATGTCATTCCATATAACGATTGGGGTGTACCACGTGTAAAAACGGGTGGAGATGATGTCATCCCATTTGGGGATTGGTTAGTATTTAGTGTGACCATAAATTTCGTTGACGACATTCCTAGTAGTTGTTGGTTAGTACTATGTGAACCAGAAGCTGAAGATGATGTCATTCCATGTGGTGATTGGGAGGTTCCTTGTGTGCCAGTAGACTTCGATGACGATATTATTGGTGGCGGTTGGGTTGTTACTTGTGAGGAGCTAATTGGTGAGGACGTCATTCCATGTAATGACTTGGTAGTACCACGTGTGGAATCGGTTGAAGATGATGTTACTCCTTTTGGCGCTTGGTTAGTACTTTGTGTGCCCATAGATTTCGTTGACGACACTCCTGGCAGCGGTCGGGTAGTACCATGTGAACCAAAAGATGGGGATGACGTCATTCGTTGTGGTGGTTGACCGGTACTTTGTGTACCAATAGACTTTGATGACGACATTCCTGGTAGCGTTGGGGTGGTTCCTTGTGAACCGCTGATGGTGATGACGCCATTCCATGTAACGATTGGGTTGTCCCACGTGTAGAAACGGATGGAGATGATGACATCCCATTTGGCGATTGGTTTGTATTTTGTGTGACCATAAATTTCGTTGACGACATTCCTAGTAGCGGTTGGGTAGTACTATGTGAACCAGAAGCTGAGGATGATGTCATTCCATTTGGTGATTGGGAGGTTCCTTGTGTACCAGTAGACTTCGATGACGATATTCTTGGTGGCGGTTGGGTTGTTACTTGTGAGCCGCTAATTGGTGAGGAAGTCATTCCATGTAATGACTTGGTAGTACCACGTGTGGAAACGGTTGAAGATGATGTTACTCCTTTTGGCGCTTGGTTTGTACTTTGTGTGCCCATATATTTCGTTGACGACACCCCTGGCAGCGGTCGGGTAGTACCATGTGAACCAAAAGATGGGGATGACGTCACTCCTTGTGGTGGTTGACCGGTACTTTGTGTACCAATAGACTTCGATGACGACATTCCTGGTAGCGGTGGGGTAGTTCCTTGTGAACCGCGAGATGGTGATGACGACATTCCGTTTGCAGGTGGTGTAATACCAGATGTACCATTAATATGTGAAGACGTCATCTTATTTGGCGGAGATGATGTGCCTTGTGCAACATTTGATGGTGATGACGTCATTCCATGCGGAGACTGGGTAGTACCACGTGTAGAAACGGATGAAGACGATGTCATCCCATTTGGCGCTTGGTTAGTACTTCGTGTGCCCATATATTTCGTTGACGACATTCCTGGTAGCGGTCGGGTTGAACCAGAAGATTGTGATGATGTCATTCCATGTAACGATTGGGTTGTACCACGTGTAGAAACGGATGGAGATGATGTCATCCCATTTGGCGATTGGTTAGTATTTAGTGTGACCATAAATTTCGTTGACGACATTCCTAGTAGCGGTTGGGTAGTACTATGTGAACCAGAAGCTGAAGATGATGTCATTCCATGTGGTGATTGGGGGGTTCCTTGTGTACCAGTAGACGTCGATGACGATATTCTTGGTGGCGGTTGGGTTGTTACTTGTGAGCCGCTAATTGGTGAGGACGTCATTCCATGTAATGACTTGGTAGTACCACGTGTGGAATCGGTTGAAGATGATGTTACTCCTTTTGGCGCTTGGTTAGTACTTTGTGTGCCCATAGATTTCGTTGACGACACTCCTGGCAGCGGTCGGGTAGTACCATGTGAACCAAAAGATGGGGATGACGTCATTCCTTGTGGTGGTTGACCGGTACTTTGTGTACCAATAGACTTCGATGACGACATTCCTGGTAGCGGTGGGGTAGTTCCTTGTGAACCGCGATATGGTGATGACGTCATTCCATATAACGATTGGGTTGTACCACGTGTAAAAACGGATGGAGATGATGTCATCCCATTTGGCGATTGGTTTGTATTTTGTGTGACCATAAATTTCGTTGACGACATTCCTAGTAGTGGTTGGGTAGTACTATGTGAACCAGAAGCTGAGGATGATGTCATTCCATGTGGTGATTGGGAGGTTCCTTGTGTACCAGTAGACTTCGATGACGATATTCTTGGTGGCGGTTGGGTTGTTACTTGTGAGCCGCTAATTGGTGAGGACGTCATTCCATGTAATGACTTGGTAGTACCACGTGTGGAATCCGTTGAAGATGATGTTACTCCTTTTGGCGCTTGGTTAGTACTTTGTGTGCCCATAGATTTCGTTGACGACACCCCTGGCAGCGGTCGGGTAGTACCATGTGAACCAAAAGATGGGGATGACGTCATTCCTTGTGGTGGTTGACCGGTACTTTGTGTACCAATAGACTTCGATGACGACATTCCTGGTAGCGGTGGGGTAGTTCCTTGTGAACCGCGAGATGGTGATGACGACATTCCGTTTGCAGGTGGTCACCTCGCAGATGTACCATGAATATGTGAAGACGTCATCTTATTTGGCGGAGATGATGTGCCTTGTGCAACATTTGACGGTGATGACGTCATTCCATGCGGAGACTGGGTAGTACCACGTGTAGAAACGGATGAAGACGATGTCATCCCATTTGGCGCTTGGTTAGTACTTCGTGTGCCCATAGATTTCGTTGACGACATTCCTGGTAGCGGTCGGGTTGAACCAGAAGATTGTGATGACGTCATTCCTTGTGGTGATTTGGAGGTACCTTGTGTACCAGTAGACTTCGATGATGACATTCCTGGTAGGGGTTGGGTAGTACCTTGTGAACCGCGAGATGGTGATGACGTCATTCCATTTGTAGATGGTGTTATACCAGATATACCATTACTATGTGATGACGTCATTCCATTTCGCGAAGATGATGTGCCATGTGCAACAGTAGATGGTGATGATGTCATTCCATGAGATGACTTGGTAGTTCCTGTACAATATGAAGGAATTATGATTATTAGAAAAGATTAATAATTAACAATTTGTATGACTTTTTATTCTTTTTAAGTATACTGAACATAGGGTCCGCATTATATTTTTTACAATTATGTCGTTAAATTTGATGATTTGTTTTGGTATAGATGGAATGATGCACTGTGCATCAGAAAAAAACACATATTTTCAAAATGAAAACAAATCGTACTTGTCATATTCATTACTCCACATCTTACGACGGCATCGTCCAAGGTGTCGCAACCTCCCATAGTAACGTCGTGGCTATCAGCCGAGCATTGCGAAAAGTCTGTCTCATTTCCAAGACAGTGTACACCAAACACTGTTCTGTTGTAGCGAGAGTCCCTGGGTAGTGTTTCCGCTACAGCCGGACCACCTAGTCCAAGATATCGGCAAATCACCTCGGCGTCTCGGTCATCCCAAGCGTTACTGCACACAGTGCCCTCCATTGCCTTGACTTTGTCAAACGCCATGACTCTACCACTCGGATCAATGTATAATGCATGCGTCCTATTATCTGTAATACAAAATGTCAGTGTATTGATGACGTTTAAGACATCAGCAAATGTTTATCATCTATACTGAATACATTGATTTGCATAAGCATCACTGGATTATGAAAGCAATAAATACTTTCTTGAATTTGTACTTTTTCAACAGATACATCGATACTGTCTGTAGGAAGTCATTGCAAAGATACTGACTTGGTTGTCGAGACCATATAGTTAGTTAAACAACAGAACCACAATAAGGATTGCGAGTCAAATGAAACTACTTTCTCAAAACAATCCCCTTTGTTAACATTGCGGAACCTACCATGCATATCACTAACATTTCCACAACAACTATCAAATTACATTTTGTTTTCAATTTGTGATGTTTGATCTACCCCGATAATCATTACACAAATGTTGTTGCTGAACGCTTCCCTGAAAAGTACCACCTTTAAATAAATTGCTTGATATTTAACATCTAAACACAACATTTAACGTAAATGCGTCTGAATTGCTCAGAAATATAACGGCTTACTTATATCCGCAACCCTCCAAAGATTAAGTATTGTCGCTTTACAATGAAACTGTTTCGGACCAATAGACAAATTTAAGAAAATAAAACCGTTACTGCACACAGTGCCCACCATTGCCTTGACTTTGTCAAACGCTATAACTCGACCACTCGGATCAATGTATAATTCATGCGTCCTATTATCTGTATTAAACACAATGCATATATTTTTACACTGATTTTACATGAGCAAATGATTTTTGACATCTTGATTGGCATCTTCGAGAGAGAAAACCGTCTAGTTGTACGCTTGTTTATTCAGAAGCATGTTTTGCAGCAATCACAACAATCTCCACTGAGAGTTCAAATGACGAGATATGTTTTAACATTGTTTTGCATTTTTAAATTAGTCATTCAATTTTTCGATTAACGAGCTCTTCACAAAAATTATACATTATTCACTTATTTAGATATAAAAATGTCGGCTGGCTGTCGGTAAGGATATTCAAAACTCTTTCAGGATTTTTTCCTAATTTTAAGATATGTTTTTCACAATTTTTTTTTGCGATTTGTTGTTAATCAATACAACAGTTGAATGCGAAAAGAAACTTTTTTTGTCTGACTTATTCTTCAATCATATTAAACAAAATCTCATGCCGAACACATATATACATCTTGGGTTACTTCTTTATGCAAAAATATAATACACCAATTATTGATTGTACATCAAGTTTGATTCTTTCAAAGTAGTGCCATTAAAAACAATTAAAATCTGTGACATGGAACCAAAGCCAATATCTATTTCTATTAAATAAAACACATTATTGACTTTTTTGAAGAATTTCATCAGAGGAAATAATAATTTCATGAAAATGTTCAGAATAAGAAAGGGCAATTATGGAAAATGAATACAGTCATAATGTACAGTCAGCGCTCAAGTTTGATGTTGCAAACCATGTGTATCGATGTTTCACAAAAATATTTTGTTCAAAACTAAAAACAACGAATAAGGTCGAAGAAAAAATTGTAGTACTTACTTGGCACGGGGAAATGTGTTGAGGAAGCCACAGGACCAGGATGGGGTGTCGACTTAAACATGCCACTGAAACAGTCCACCCCGGCGTCCATGTCGGTTGTACAAACAGATTGACCAGTTATGAAAGCCTCCTTATGACATTGATTATAGTCCCGCTCGGTCCCGATGCATGTCAGGTCCATAATTGACCGAACGCCGTACACCGCTGATGACTTTAATCTTATTGCAGTGCCAGTGTTAGACAGGCCCAGGGTACGACACACCACGCTAGCTGCTTCGTCACTCCAACGGTCACCACAAATAGTTCCCATCATTAATGACGTTGAGTTCATGAATAAAACGCGACCATCGGGCTCAACATCAAGACTAACTGTTAACAAACAAAATAAACGCAATAGCTGAAACGTCTTCAAATGATAATGTTGTAATTATTTTCTTTCCTCACTGTTAATTAAATCGGGCACTACTAACATTTCTGAAATTATGGTATATCAAAATGACAATCATGATATACTGACAAAAGGCAATGATATTGCAAGTATTAGTGTTTCACGTGCGACTGAATGAAAATATCTT
>NW_018404542.1:143219-143283 GCF_002113885.1 Mizuhopecten yessoensis
GAAATCAACGAATAAGGTTGAAGAAAAAATTATAGTACTTACTTGGCATGGGGAAATGTGTCGA
>NW_018404542.1:144378-158719 GCF_002113885.1 Mizuhopecten yessoensis
CTGTATATTATTATTATTATCATTATTCAAGTTTGTCCGTCAGCACTCATGATCAAGTTTCATGATGCAAACCATGGTATTTGGAGCAAGCTATTTAATTTGACTCAGATGAAATATGTTACCACTAAAGCTTTGGGAAGCATGGCCGTACATGTGTAATAATCATTAACCATATTTAGAAAAATTGTTGTACAAAATTATGTTTTGCGAATAAATCGCTTTTGAAAAGGTTGAAAATGTATTTCTTCGGAAATATTTCCTTTGTTATCGAGGCATAGGAGACTACATATGTCCCGTCATTCAATCTCCGTAGTTTTTACAAACATTAGCATATTACCACAATCGTTTGTCTCTATAACACCTTGTACCTAATGAAAACAAAACAAATATCAGTTTCTGAAGAATATATGTTGTTGTGTATCGATGTTTCGCAAAAATATTTAGTTCAAAACTAAAATCAACGAATAAGGTCGAAGAAAAAATTATAGTACTTACTTGGCATGGGGAAATGTGTCGAGGAAGCCACAGGACCAGGATGGGGTGTCGACTTAAACATGCCACTGAAACAGTCAACCCCGGCGTCCATGTCGGTTGTGCAAACCGATTGAACAGTTATGAAAGCCTCCTTATGACATTGATTATAGTCCCGCTCGGTCCCGATGCATGTCAGGTCCATAAGTGACCGATCGCCGTACACCGCTGATGACTTTAAATTTATTGCAGTGCCAGTGTTAGACAGGCCCAAGGTACGACACACCACGCTAGCTGCTTCGTCACTCCAACGGTCACCACAAATAGTTCCCATCATTAATGACGTTGCGTTCATGAATAAAACGCGACCATCGGGCTCAACATGAAGATTTACTGTTAACAAACAAAATGAACGCAATAGCTGAAACGTCTTCAAATGATAATGCTGTATTCATTTTCATTTCCTACATTTATATAAATTGGGCACTACTAACATTTCCAAAATGATGGTATATCGAAATGACAATCATGATATACTGATAAAAGGCAATGCCACTACAAGTATTAGTGTTTCACGTGCGACTGAATGAAAATATCTTGCCGATAGATGTGCGTTATCAGACCTCAAAACGCATGGTACATTTGTAATAAATATTCGATTTAGTGTTAAGTGCAAATAAACAAGAAATACCCGATTGTCAACAAACCTAAATCCAACCACGAAATCTGACACGTGCGATGGGAATACGACACGGTGTTTCCGAAATGAAACTGTCTTTTTCTTCACCGTCAACAATCGCTACGTAGATCTACCTCTTTTTTATGTAATATCACGTCCTCAAAGCGATAACCGCAGTGGTGACAAGGATACAACAAGACACTCGTATGAGCATAATCATAAACATCTACATAAGGTTAATGTTTATAATTACTTTATGATGGTGACCATTAAACTAGCCTATCAATCGTTTTGAATGTGCATCTCTCATAACATTGTTATGGAAGTTTGTTCGTCAGCACTCAAGTATTATGATGCAAACCATGGTATTCGAAGCACGTTTTTTAATACCGACTCAAATGTAATATGTTACTATTCAAGCTTTGGGAATCAGGGCCGTGCATGTATAACTAATCATTAACCAGTATTCGGAAAGATTGTTGTATAAAATCGTGATTTGCGAATAAATCGCATTTGAAAATGTTAAAAATGTATTTCTTAGGTTATATTTCCTTTGTTGTCGAGGCATAGGAGACTAACTATGTCCTGTCATTCAATCTGCGTACTATTTTCAAACATTAGCATATCACGACAAACGTTTGTCTCTGGATAGATATACCTAATTAATACGACAAAGAATGTAAAATAGGATCCAGGAATAGTTTGTTATACTTACTTGTTATGGGGATAGGTGTCGAGGACACAAAACGACCAGAAGGTGGTGTTGACTTTAACATACCACCGAAACAATCAACCCCGGCGTCCATGTCGGTGATGCAAACCGATTTACTAGTTATGAAAGCCTCCTTCTGACATTGATTACAGTCCGATTCGGTCCCCTTACAAGTCAGAAACATTAGTGATCGGACCACAAATTTTGAAGACGATGGTAACAGGATCGCTGTTCCCGTATTGGACAGACCCGCATTACGACAAACCACACTAGCTGATGTGTCACTCCAACCATCACCGCATATGGGGCCGATAACTGATGAGGTGCTGCTCGTGATGAGAACTCGGCCATCAGTTTCTACTTGTACTTGAGCTGAAAAAAAGTTTATGTATTGACGTATCATTTCCATCGTTTATGTAACAAGGATATGTTTGGAGACAGGATATATTCATAAGAAATTTCCAAACAAACGAAAAATACATAGCATGCAACAAAACGGTATCACTTTCATCGTTGGCCATTCTAGTTAATACAGTCCCCTGCATGTATTGGCTAAGGTAGTTAAATTAGACCTCATGCTGTGAGGTTTTGATCATTTGACAGCGTTTTAACCTTGGTTTATTTACATCCCTTGGTTTAAGTTTGTAAAAACTTTCCATCGCAGACCTCACCAGAAATTACAGCACAGTGGATTTTCTATACACGGAAAAGCTCTCATACACATGCAGCGCGTTATATTTCACAGTTGTCGTTTATGATAATATGGTGCCTAGTCTAGTGATACACAGAAAAGAAATAATAAATAGAACAACTTTTTTTCGCTCGAATTTTCACACAATTACAGTTTTTAGATTGAATTATTACACACGATATATATGGTCCTGATCAAGATTCATATACCTGTCAGATGATGTGAAATCTATTTAATACATTTTTCGTTTTATTGTTATCTCAATAACGAACGCATATCATTTTGTACATTAATGAATTAAAAGGATTTAAAACAGTCTATGTACGAAAATTATCAGTTTGATCTTTCTCAAATGATACAAAGGGTAATACAAATTATGAATGGGATTTTAACAGAAACATTATTGTTTAACAATATTTTGACAGTTATAACTGGATTTTCTGACAAAAATATTTATTATTTATCATTTTTACTTTAACGTTGGGTTTGTTTGTTTTTCTTCTTACCGTCAGACGCAGATATAAAAAAGAGAAGTAGTACTGCTCCAATAACCTGCATAGCTGCACTCCTGTCAATACATGGCCGGTCTCCGAAAGCTGAAGGTAGCATGCCAATACTCCTACCTAGATGGGTAAGTACAAATAAAGGAATAGCAATAGGAAATGGTTCATTCACAAAATATAAACGCGAATAACGTCTGACAGGTGCCATGTAAAATAAGGTAAAATTCATGAAAGAGATCCGATAGATACTCTTGGCATATGTGTACATTTCATATACCCTGAAACAAGTGGAAGGCAATATTTCGAAACACTGAATTGAATACGATCCCCAGTGATAGAAGACACTTTAAAGATCAAACGTGTTTAACGATAGATCTGAGAGTAGGTGTGATAACATAAAGATATATAAAGAGAAAGCTGACAATCAATTGCATCAAAAGTAATAGTAAAATGCTATCAGACTCTTCATTTTCCAATGCAAACTTACATTTCGGATAGTTTGTTAGTTGAAATATTGCTTATTTATAAGAATAAGAAAAGCTGAATTTATCAAATGTTTGCGCATCATTGTGAATAGCCGCTACTTGTCTTTATCACAAAATACTGTATGATACTACCTGTTACGGTATAACATGCCGGTAGCTTAGGAGTAAATAACTCCATTTGAGAAATGTACTTGAGATGCCTTTTAAAGGATGTTCTTTTGGTCGCAGTGCGAGAAATATGTTTAAGACACATATTTGTTTCAATTATTTAATATAAATGTTGTTTTTGTCCGCAAAATGAAATTTTGTATAATTTTAGAGCGAGCGGTACATGAATACATTAATATCTTTTTATATCATTAAGATGCGTCACTTTTCACATTAACTTTTGTGTTATATACTTAAACTCAAGTGGTCTTAGCTTTGTGGCTATTTATGATAGTTATATATGGTTATAATTAGTTTACAGTAGAGGAACGATGTGTTGTTCTTCTCAAGAATCAATTGTAATCTTAAATAATTAAAGGTCTAATACTGATAATGCCTCCCTGTAGTATAATTGAAAGACTAGATTTGTCCATACTATGTCTGTTCAAATGTGTTTAGTTCTGTGAGATAATTCCATAATTCTACCTCATAGAGAAATATCAACTTGCCAATGACGTTATTTCAATTGCTATACCGTACACATCTTTCCTTGAATTTACAAAACTGCAAGATGTATTGTCATACACTGCTGGAGTCAGTGTTGGAATTTTTAGTTATCGTAGATATTGTCAATAGGATAAGTTAAACATTTCTGGCTGGGTTCTTGTTGCCCGGCGTTGAACTGCTTTTTATGTATCTGTACGTCCTGCTTTTGAAAAAAGGTCAAATATAACTTACGCAATGTACCTAACTTTATAATCGAAGGAAAGTTCAGTTGATACTTAAAGTACATGTATGTGGTTACGGTTTTAATTTTAAGCATTAAACAGCATTCCGTATCGTGTTATAGGACCATAACACGGAACAGAATGCTGTTTAATACTTACAATTACATTTTACTTTTAAAATTGCACGGGTCGTTCTTCCTAGGTCGTCTCAAAGCGGTACACAAATTATTATCCATGGTTAATAATTAAACAAAGGTTGGCCTTTGCAACCAGCCAATATCTTTCTCAACTCCCTGGATTTTGCTTATCCGCTTGCTAGTGCGGAGGGGAATAGCGATCCGATAGTCAGTCGGACACTTGGAGATATCACTACGTCCGTGTAAAGGTCTCATAGCACGGAACTGGCCATGGTAGTGTTATAGTGGCAATGCAGGGCAAATGTAAATATTTTCATGTTTCCCTTTGTTTTGTAATGAGTAAGGCTTAACGAGTGCGAAAAATCCTCTAATGAAATGTAAATTTTCTCACTAAACTACTTTCAATTGTATTCGTTCTAATTAAAAATGATGTGCCGAGAAAGACATTATAAACTGAAACGCGCGCGGTAGAAATACGCTAAAGTATTTCCGGATAGAAAGTGGTCGTTTCACCAACAAGACTCAGTACGACTAATTACTACGCCAGACTACCTCAAAACGTACTGCTATTGGGTATGATGTTAATATTAAGATATAGAAAGAGTTAATGATATTCAAACATTGCATTCCCATGTTTTACAATTGGGTCATGAGGACCACAAAACCAAACACTAAGTTCGAACGGTACTTCATCTTTATGTATATAAAACTGCACTGATAAACAAATGCAAGGATGATTAGTTTTGACGTTTAGTTCGAAATTTGTTTATCGTATACCTCATTTAAATAATTGTTTTAGTTACCTTGGGTCCTGGGAAAACTAAACCTTTTTTTACACTTACCTTAGTTCACACGTAAGAATAATCATACCCGTTATTGGTCTTGTATTGTTTCTCATCTAAATCATAAGTTTGTGATGTTCATAAATCACCTTGATTCATACACTTGACAAAGTTTATCTGCTCTGTTCTTAGCTTACTTACCACCTTAAAAACATTTCTTTCTTCGTAGAATTCCTGTAAAAGAATACCTCCATCTTTTCCTGATTTATCTTTGATTCCCAAATAAAAAACTTCCATTCGGTCTTTGTCTTATTTTGGTTTAGAGCAGACATAGATTATATTATTCTTCGTTTAACTTTAGCTACCCAAAAGTTCATCAGTTCCGATCTTAGCTCTGTTTCCCATCTAAAAATATTTATTTCCCAGTCTTACTTTTGTTCCTGTTTATCAGTATTTCTGTCTCTTCCTTGTACTTCTGTGGTTCTCACATACATGAAAATATTCATCAGTTCCCAGTTTTTTTTAAATCCAACCTCACAATAATTCCATCCGTTCCAGGTCCTACGTTGTTCCCAACATAAGGTACTTCCTTTCGGCCCGTATCTACGATGGTTCCTTAAGTTAGCAGCTAGTCTTTATATGTGTCATTACACTTAAGATCAACACTAAAAGTAGTATTTGCTTATGTTGTTGATAATAGATTAGTGTTTCTTTATTTTCCGTTTGCATGTCTTCGAAAATCAAATTCCTTTGTCAGACAAACTATAAAGTAGCCTTTGGCTGTGATGAACTGACAAACAAACGTCCATATCATCAAAATGAAATACACAAAAAAAATATCGATTTAATACATTGTGTATATACAGTGGTACAAAAGTTTATAATAGGTAAGAGTGTAGAGTTTTAAAGAGGTATTTAAATATTTGGTTATTTTCTGAATATGTTTTAAAGATATAATGGCGATAAGAACACATATCATCAGTTTGTATTTAACATTGACCCATATACACTAATACGTACATTAAGGACAAGTACCTTAAGTTTGTATTAAACATTGACCCATTTACACCGATCACCGATACGTTAAGGATAAGTATCATAAGCGTTGTACGAACGATATTGTTTTTGTGGTTTAAGGTTGAAGTGTCGGTACATATCAACTGTATACATTTTCAAGAGTGTCAGGGACTGAGTCGGTATACCTTACCTGAGATGTACCAGACACACATGTAGGACAACTCTTGATTAACAAGTTATATTGTCTTTAGAAATAACCTGTACTTCTTCTTCATGTATCAACATACCATGAGACAAAACAGATATATTTAACACACACTCAAAAGCAGCCTCAATTTCAAGTGATAAATAGCCGTATGTAAATGATTTCACTCCCATTTGGAACCGATATCCATTACATTATGGAGGTTTTAATGTGCTCTTATTTACCAAAATGATTAAGGATATTAATAAACAACGAAAAATATAAAACAACACTTGTTATTTGTCATATTTGTATTTACTATTACCAGTAATTTCTTTCGTTGTAAGATTTTCTGCGAGTAATAAATTCGTATGTTATGTTGAACTTTCTGCCAATTAAATCAATATTGTTTACATTTTTTCAAGAGGTTTCAATATCTTTCTGAGTAATGAATGATAAGCATCAGTGAATTTTCAAGTTTAATGGACAAAATTACGATTCGTTTGCAATTGTCAACGAACAGCTTATAACACAATATGTTTCATGTTAATTATACAGGTCATAAAGGTAAAACTGACTTGTAAATATAACCGAGAAAAAAAGCTTCAGAACAAAAAGATTTCATTGATTGTGGTATTGCTATTTAAACACCTTAGGAACCATTTCTTAAAGAGCCATCAAATGCTGTTGGTGTTCGGGTTTAAATGCGACACTAGTTATGAAGGAATAACAAGACTTTGTATGTTCATCGAGTTGTTTTACAGTATAATCAATCCATTCGACCGTCTGTTGTAAGTACACCTTATTTCCTGAATGGTGTTAGTATAACCCTAGCGAGAGTGTGAGTATTTAAGTTAATACTAGGCCAAGTACATCGAAACAGTACTGTTCAAATAATCGTGTAAGCTCAATACAGTTGTTTTTAAATACAATGTATAAATATTCCAACAATGTGAAGTCAATACACAAAATTCGACAGTATGGCATTGTTGTCACTAAACAGGTTCATAGAATAAAAACAATAATGCATAATGATGATTAGTCATACTGTTTAAAGCCTAAATAAAGTGTCGACTGCAGGTTTTTTTCCGTATTCCGATCTCTGCATTAGTGTCTTTTTCCGTGTCATTGTGACACGGTACCTGCAGTTTGTCTTCTATCCGAGACACTACTCTGGTAACTTGTCATTGTGACAAGGTACCTGTGGTCATTTTGTCCTGTCCGAGGTACTATTCTGGTAACGAGTCATTGCGACAAAGTACCTGTGGTTTGTTGCCCTTTCTGATGGACTATTCTGTTAACGAGTCATGTGCCAAGGTACCTGTGGCCATTTTGTCCTGTCTGTTGGACAATTCTGTTAACGAGTCATTGAAACATGTTACCTGTAGCTTGTAGTCCTGTCCGAGAAACTATTCTGTTAACGAGTCATGTGACAAGGTACCTGTAGCTTGTTGTCTTATCCGAGGGACTATTCTGGTAACGAGTCATTGTGACAAAATACCTTTAGCTTGTTGCCCTATCCGAAGGACTATTCTGTTAACTAGTCATTGTGACCAGGTACCTTTGGTCATTTTGCCCTATCCGATGGACTATTCTGGTAACGAGTCATTGTGACAAAGTACCTGTAGCGTGTTGCCCTATCCGAAGGACTATTCTGTTAACTAGTCATTGTGACCAGGTATCTGTGGCCATTTTGCCCTATCCGAGGGACTATTCTGGTAACGTGTCATTGAGACATGTTACCTGTAGCTTGTAGCCTTTACCGAGTGACTATTCTGGTAACAAGTCATGTGACAAGGTCTCTTGTCTCTTGTCCTGTCCTAGGGACTATTCTGGTAATTAGTCATCATGTCGCGGTACATGTGGCTTGTAGTCCTGTCCGAGGGACTATTCTGTTAACGAGTCATTGTGGCAAGGTATATGTAGCTTGTGACACGGTACATGTAGCTTGTAGTCCTGTCCAATGGACTATTCTGTTAACGAGTCATTGTGACACGTTACCTGTGCTTTTCAGTCCTGTACGAGAGACTATTCTAGTAACGAGTCATTGTGACCCGGGAAAGTTCATATATTTCACCATTATTTCTAATTATGGTACGGAAGCAAAGCGTGAAAAAAAGTGTTATTCCTTTGTAATGTAGAGCAAGAAATCTCAGCCATTATGATAAGATGTTTGTAGCTCACCACTCGGCAAAGCCTCCTTATGAACCAACAGTACTTATCCAAGTAACTAAGGTCAATAAAGAATACCTGTACCTTGCTGTCAGTCAGATGTTCAGGAGGGCTAACGTTGCCTCGTACTCTTTACCTTACTGACCCCTTTGGCTCTACAGAGAGTGTGTAACTGACTGTAAACCTATCTGAAAATAGGTTTATTGCCATTCTCCAACGATTGTTATTGTTGTGTAAACAACAAATTGTTGATAGGTTAATTAGCTTGTTAATTCCTTTCATTGAAAGTTTTATAATATTTGACTACTGTGTGTTGCCACGAGTATACCAATGAAATATTTCTGCGTTTTACCTTTAATGATGTCACCTATTGTTAATTCAGATGAAATACAGATAACCACCAGAAGGCTCGAATTTGCATCATCACGTAATACTACCCACGATACAAATTGCATTAAACCAACATCACAAGAATTTGGATATGAAAAACATTATTAGGAATATAAAAACCAAAACAAATCTCAAATATGAATCAGAATTCAGTTTTCATTACGTATAAAGATACATTATTATTTCGTATAAAGAAACATTATTATTTCGTATAAAGATATAGTTTTATTTCGTATATAGAAACAGTATTATTTCGTAAAACGATACTTTATTATTTCGTATAAAGATACTTTATAATTCGTATAAAGATACAGTTTTTATTTCGTATAAAGATACAGTTTTATTTCGAATAAAGAAACATTATTATTTCGAATAAAGATACAATATTATTTCGTTAAAAGATTCAGTATTATTTCGTATAACGATACTAACTTTTGACTATAAATCACACACAAAAAATACAAATCAGAAACTTATGATTATAAATAACAATTTTTATCAATTCAATTTAAATCAATGAATAACATTTTTAACACAAATTACAAGGTTAATAATATAAATCGTAAGATATATTAATTTTGCCACGTTTGTGGAGCCATATTTTGGGAAGCACGGTAGTCTAGTGGTAGGACGCCGGGCTCATGACCGAAGGGTTGCGGGTTCGAGTCACGGCACGACACTGTGTTGTTTATTTGAGCAAGATACTTTACTCCGCTTGTTCCAGTCTACTAAGCTGTGAATGAGTACGTGGTTGGGCAGTGGTAGAATTGTAGAATGCTAGTTGTGAGCGCCGAAATGGCAGCACCGGCTGTATGTTTCCAAGGGAGTTGAGAATGATATTGGCTGATTGCAAAGGCCATATAACCACGGATAATAATTTGTGAACAGCTTTGAGAAGACCTACGAACTAGGAAGTTATAAAGCGGTAAATAAGAACCTCGAATTATTATTATTATCATTATTATATTTATGATTGTATAATTACGTATCCCGTTTTCTAATATATTGACTCTGTATAGCTACCGGCTGATAACAGGTAGCTATATCGTTCCATGTCTGTCAAAACTGCAGTGACCGATTGTATATTAAGTTACTAACTAACCGTTGCATCCCGTTTGTTCTCTTCTGTTTTGTTTTTTTAATCTGATCGGTTCATAAAAAGTTAAAGATTTATTAAATCTGTATCGACGTTAAGTTCTGATATAATAATAACATTTTATATACGTATTTAGAAATGATGCTGCTTCAGTGTCCTAGCTGTGTTTAGCTCCGCGACAATACAAACTGAAGGTAGGAAATGCAAGGATTTTTCCTGATGACTTTTTACAGAGCACGTCTTCACTCAAAAGTAAGATCAATTACATTGAAACATTGTTGTGGCCGATTTAGTATGTTCAAATCTTCAAGAGTTTATGATTAATAGATTGCTTGCCTTAATAATTGACTGGGAAGTGATGTTTGTGATTATATTATATAAATGAAGTGTTTGGTATATCAATCAGCTTGACGTTCAGTATGTACATACCAAACATGCTGCCTTTGGAAGTCCGGAGAAAAAGCTAACTTAAACACCTGTTGCACGTGGAACAACGATGACTATTTAAAAAACCTCGCACGAGGTCAGGGGTGATAAATGTGTCATATAAAATGTTAAAATATATTTAAAGGCTAGCTTTGGGTTAATATTACTCTACATTATATTAGCTATTCAAAATACCATGGAAGGCATGTTTGAATTGCACTTTTTTGTAAAGTGTCTTAAGTATGGTAGGTCATATTAGGAAAATAAAGTCTGTATCATATGATTTTTATGAGAAATAAATGAAATGTAAATATGCATAAATTGATAAGATAAAACTCTAGATATAACACTACATTGATAAATCATGATAGTAGCATTTTTGAAAAACATATGGAAGATTGTTTGTTATCTTAATGTCGTTGCATGTTCATTGAAATCCCTTTTTTCTTAAATTTCATTACATCACCATGCACATTTTTCCACATTTTCATACATTTCTGTTTTATTTCGAATCATTGTTGTAATATTGATCATATAATCTAATTACAAATAGTACACAATTCAATAAATTGAGATTTATGACAAATCTCGATTACCTTCTTTGGTTGGTATAGAGGAAAATGAAATGCAATTCCCTTCATCCTCTACCTAAACCTACCTCTTCACTTTGGCCTCCATCAATTCCCATGTTTCTGTATCCCTCCGCCTCCACTTTAACCTCGACCCTTTCCCTTGTTACTGCATTCCTCCACTTTCACCTGGACACCTTCCATGTTCCTGTATCCCTCCGCCTCCACTTTCATCTCCCCCCATTTCCTTGTCCCTGTATTCCTCCGCCTCCACTCAAACCTCCACCCCTTACCTCTTTCTGTACCCCTTCGCCTCCACTTTCACCTCCACCCCTTCCCCTGGCCCAATATCCCGCTGCCTCTATTTCCACCTCCATCCTTTCCCTGTTCCTTCTTCGACCTCGACTCCTTCCCATTTACTTGCATCCCTGCGACCATCTACATCCAAGCGCCTGCTGATGCACGCTCCACCACAAACAATCCCCTGTTCCAGCATCCGGGATATTTTAGCCAAACTAGTACACACCCATGTTAATAAGAAAAGATGTTCAGTTATATCATGAGGTTCGATAACTATACCGCACCATAAGGCCATAAGGGAAATAACTCTTACAACATTAACTTGCATATTACAAACTTCTTTGCATTACTGCCCAAAACTGTAACTATGCGCTGACTTTTTCCTGACGTAACTTTAAGTAGCTTTTTACCAATCATAATTGAGAGGAAATAACATGTGTATTGATGATGTGGTACATTTTATACCGACTTGACTGCGGATTTATGTTTGTGTATTGGCGATGGAGTACGTTTTAGTGTTATCCTAGGATTAGAAAGTCTACATAAACGTTATTATTTTATTTCTTATTTCAATCAAACGGATACAAATAACAGTTCTTGTAGTTAATATCTAAACCAACTGACATTGAATATAACTACATAAGTTGATTATCATGCGCTAGATAATGTTGATGTACGGATTATAACAGGGCCTTACATCTGTGAACAGATTAAATAGAGATGCTTGTCCTTCTGACGACCATCCTCGACACTCCAGGGGTTATGCTCACTCACGCTCTCTGCATTCCTGGAATATGTCATAGCAAAATTGAAGGCTCAGTGTGATCCACCCTTGTTAATGAGACAGGAGAACTAGTTCGATCCTTTGAGGTATATCAAAAGAATCTCGCGGTCTCGTAGCGGTAAAAAATGACAGGCTTTGAAGTTTGGTGTCCCTCCTTTGTGATCTTCAAAGGACAGGTATCAGCCTAGTGATTGATTGGGTTCTTTTTCCTGAGACCAATCAAACAGTTATCTTCGTGCCTTCAATTTTGCTATAACATATTCCAGAGGTGCAGAGAGCGAAAGTTAGCGTAGCGCCTGGAGTATCGGGGATGTCTGAGGACACGCTTCACAGCTATTATTACTGTACTCTTGACTAGCACAGTACACGAACTAGCTATCGTAATTCAACATGACCGGTTTTTGTTTACATTGAAGAGTTCTTGCCTGATCGTTTACACAGGAGCCACTCATGCATGTACACACCCAACAAGGAAGTATACACATTGTATTCAATTTTGGTTGTATTGCATTAAGTTAAGCGTACTGAGTCATGACGTCCGACATGGACACGTTAGTGGGGTACTAAAGTGTTATGTACCTGTGGTGTCTGTCTACATTCGTATGTGTCTCGTGAACGACGAGGTGAGGATAGAGCACACACACCGAGTACCAAGATGGAATGGTACGGAGGTTTCATGGTACTGGTGGTGGTAACGGTATTGCAGTTTATCTTTACGATCGAGTCAGCTACGTCAGTACTTGGTACGTAAACACTGTTATATTTCGACCGTTTGTATATAATATTGGTCTGCCTCATCAATAATGTTGTTTTAGGTATACTTGTCCTCATCTTAAAGTTATCCAAGTGTATTTAGTAACACTGATACAATAGAAATATACCTGATCTCAATGTCACGGTTACCATATGTAGGTAGGTCCCAAGTAAACATGGGTGTTTAATGCATTTAACTTCCTGGGCACCTTACCCGGATACAAGGATCGAATAAGTTCTTGTTTTCAAATAAACTTAAATGATTTGACATTTACGTTAGACATAAGAATTATAATATAAAGCCAGAGTCTACTTTCTCACTTTTGTATTTAAACTTCCTTATTAGTGGTAACGTGATACTATTTATGACGTTTATATACTGTGAAAAGAAAGTCGATTACAGCCAGTCGTTAACAGATGTAACAGGATTTTAAAGTTTGCGTTACCATTGCTTTCTTTAAGAAATGTGTACAATGATATGTTATATTGATTACATCAAATAATAAGTATACTCAAGCTATTAACTAGGTGTTATATACACTGGTGTAGACTGATTATATTTATGTTATATAAACACTCGTGAAGACTGATTATCTCTATGTTATACACAAAGCTGGTGTAGACTGATTATCACTATGTTATATAAACACTCGTCTAGACTGTTTATCACTATGTTACATAAACACTCGGGAAGACTGATTATCTCTATGTTATATAAACACTTGTGTAGACTGATTATCTCTGTGTGATATAAACACTGGTGTAGACTGTTTATCACTATATTATATAAACACTGGTGTAGACTGATTATCACTATGTTATATAAACATTGGTGTAGACTGAATATCTCTATGTTATATAAACACTGGTGTAGACTGTTTATCTCTATGTTATATAAACACTGGTGTAGACTGATCATCTCTATGTTATATAAACACTGGTGTAGACTGTTTATCACTATGTTATATAAACACTCATGAAGACTGATTATCTCTATGTTATATCAACACTGGTGTAGACTGTTTATCACTATGTTATATAAACACTCGTGAAGACTGATTATCTCTATGTTATATAAACACTGTTGTAGAATATAAACACTCGTGTAGACTGATTATCTCTGTGTGATATAAACACTGGTGTAGACTGATGATCTCTATGTTATATGAACACTGGTGTAGACTGATTAGCTCTGTGTTATATAAACACTCATGAAGACTGATTATCTCTATGTTATATAAACACTCGTGAAGACTGATTATCTCTGTGATATATAAACACTCGTGTAGACTGATTATCTCTATGTTATATAAAC
>NW_018404542.1:163623-164137 GCF_002113885.1 Mizuhopecten yessoensis
GTGAAAACTGATTATCTCTATGTTATATCAACACTGGTGTACACTGTTTATCACTTTGTTATATAAACTCTCTTGTAGACTGATTATCTCTATGTTATATAAACACTCGTGTAGACTGATTATCTCTATATTGTATAAACACTCGTGTAGACTGACTATCTCTATGATATATAAACACTCGTGTAGACTGACTATCTCTGTGTTATATAAACACTGGTGTAGACTGACTATCTCTATGTTATATAAAAACTCGTGAAGACTGATTATCTCTTTGTTATATTAACACTCGTGTAGACTGATTATCTCTGTGTTATATAAACACTGGTGAAGACTGACTATCTCTATGTTATATAAAAACTCGTGAAGACTGATTATCTCTATGTTATATAGACACTGGTGTAGACTGATTACCTCTATGTTATATAAACACTGATGTAGACTGTTTATCACTATGTTATATAAACACTGATGTAAACTGATTATCTCTATGTTATATAAACACTGGTGTAGACTG
>NW_018404542.1:180091-180193 GCF_002113885.1 Mizuhopecten yessoensis
GTCTATGTTATATAAACACTGGTGTAGACTGATTATCTATATGTTGTATAAACACTAGTGTAGACTGACTATCTCTATGTTGTATAAACACTGGTGTAGACT
>NW_018404542.1:182528-188571 GCF_002113885.1 Mizuhopecten yessoensis
GTAAACTGTTTCTGTCAAATAGTAGCTCCGATCAATAGTTGTATAATCTGAAACCAGGGTTGACAGCTAGCTATAACAGGTGTTCTTTTGTTCTTAAAAGTCTTTACCGAAATGCTGTGACCTGCTTTTAGTTTAAGAAATAGTTTGTTACATTTCATATGCTCTTGTATGACCCCTCTCTTTATATCAGAATGGAATATACAACAAGTACATGTTACATCAATTGTTAACGCTCCTAACTATTGTCTTGGATTGTCTTTTTGTGGACCGTCCTTAATTGAGCAAAGCTGTTGAAAGGACGTTAAACAATACTAAACCAAACTAACCGAACCAAGCTTTTGTGGAATGTAATTTGAAGAATAATTATACCTGTTCAATAATGTATATAAACATACGGTTTTTTTATCTTTGGAAGTTGATTTCTTTTCAGATACTGCATGCAGCTTCGAAAATGATCTATGTGAATGGATTGCTGTGAATTTGACTCGATCGCGGTATCCAAACGCTTTAGCTACCACTAACAAAAGTGGACCAAGGCAAGCCGAGAACGGCCGTAAGTATTTGCCGCATAGTTTTCTCATACAACAGCAGTGCAATTGCATGGTAGCATCAGGGGAGAGCACTATATCAATCTAAATCTCAAAATTCATACATTGTAACTGACATGCAAAAAAGTAATCAATGGAATCCAGTTAAAATAACGAACATTGTATAAAATTTGGCTTGTGGCAATAATACAACGAAGTAAATATATACTAAATTTTTATTTTAAAGCTGGTGTTCTAATTTACATGTTTATTAAACGATGTCTTGCAAGATTTCTACATATATCTGGACACAAATAACATTATGGCCGGGGAAACACACACGGGAAGACTCAGCAGGGATAGTTTGATGGTGCCCGCCGGCTCCGGTGACATCTGTCTGCGCTTCTGGTACCACATGTTTGGGGAGACGATGGGAAGACTGGATGTTTTATTGAACGATGAGGTTGTGTGGTCTAAGTCTGGAAATCAAAGCAATATATGGCATTGTGCTACAGTTGATATAAACTCATCGCAATCTGAGGTATATATATATATATATAATTGACCCCTATATCAATACCGCTGAAGACATTCTGTCTTGATCAGTACATACATGTATACATAGTTTATGGTCCATGGTCCTGGTAGCATTGTCGTTACATGTCTCACAGTACTCTGTCTAACAAGAGATCCAAGAAAGAACCTTGGCGCACACCATGAAAGGATTTTAATCAGATCTACAAAGGATGATCTGTTGTACCTTCTTTGCTCTTCATTTCCCTTCAAGGTACTATTACCTTCAGTCCAATGTTGGAAATACTAAATAGGAACCGTATACATAAATAAACCTTGCAATGTTATATGTGATTGTATAAGAATTACATTACTTAATGCAAAATGCTAAAAATGTGTATTTCGGACTTAATTAGAAGTGATATCAATGAAGCGTGAATTCTGTTTATTGCCAGTGCTATTTTTTAAAAGGGGGTCAAGGGGAACTAACATATAAAATTTGAGAAATAGCGATAACAAACTTTAACTCTCAAAATTAAAGATGGTTGCCGGTTTGCCATTTTGTGTTTGCTATATATTTCTCAAAAGAAAACTTGCACAACTCGAGACAATGGGGAACCTACATATCAAATTTGAGAAAAATCCCTCCAAAGCTTTCTGAAAAATAGAGGAAATATTAAACTGTCAAAATCAAACATTGCTGCCAGTCGGCCATTTTGTTAATTCAATCAGTCTCAACAGTAAACATGTATAATTTGAGACCAAGGGGAACCTATATATCAAATTTGAGAAAGATCCTTCAAACACTTCCTTTGAAAAAACGATACCAAATCTGAACTATCCAAATCCAAAATGGCTGCCTGTCGGTCATGGTTTTTATTTGGTCAGTCGAAACGAAAACAAAAGGATCAGAGGGACTGACATATGCATTTTAAGAAAATTCACTCCTGAACTTTATGAGAAATAGCGATAACAAGAATTATTTAAGGACGAACGACGGACAGTGAACCACGCACCATGGACGACAGGCGATTTGAAAATCCCACCAACTGATGATAGTTGGCTAAAAATCAATACAATTATCGATACGTATCTATTATACATCGGGCTTGTTCTGTTCCATCGATCTCAAGTGCCTGTTGTGGTGAGCAATTATCTGAGATCGTATATTACATATGATACATGTAATACATATTTTAAATAGTCTTTGTTTTCTCTGAACACAACACATTATTCGAACTAGCCATAACGGTAAAAGTTATCTCTAACACTGTCACGAACCTTAGTTTGTATCTGTACATTTGCCCCGCTGAGGACCGTTCATTGGTGATAAAGTTGCATGGTGTTCGTGGTTTTTATTGTTGCAGATATCATTTGTAGCTTCCATGGGAAGGGATGTATACAGCATAATAGCCCTTGACAATATTGACGCTTTGAATACCAAATGCACCCAAGAAAGTAAGTTTGTATAGAGCTTGTATTCAGTAGACATTGACTTTAAATTCCAGATGTTTGTAAGATATCATATACCGACATTTTGGTGAATAACCATTTATTATTGGATGATGACTATGCACGTCCATGTATTAATTTCCAACAGACCATCGCTCTTCCAAAACTCTCCACCGCAAACGTAAATAAGTGAACCGCGGGACTAGTTTCGTTTGTCAAATTACAACATTTAATTTTGTATGTATTTGAAGACTTTCTAGCGGACAGAAAAAGAAAGGTTTCTATCTAACATCTAGATCTACCTAAAGCTGTCGAACTGGCGGTCAGGATGTTCTACTTAACTTACCGAGAAGGTGACTCGAAATAGTGTTTGTAAATCCGTCAAATGCTGATTTCATGTGTTGACGAGCGATGTCGATAGATTTGGTGGATTTGATTGATTGAAATAAACATCTGGTACAAAGCATGACGTCTGTGTGTATCCTCTGTTGGCCAAACGGCGACTGAACATAAAAAGTCCTCTCAAATATATCTTGGTTTAATACACAAAATAGGACAACTGTCCACATGGTCACAAGGGATAAAACGTGTCGCTAGTTGGGAAAGGAAATAAGCGTATAGACATCGTGTGACAAATTTTAGCGCTCGCAAAAGAACAGCTTAATTTTGAAATCACTGTATACCAGACATTTTTGCCCAGTCTAACTTTTGCCCTTCGCCTGTAAAATTCATCTTCGCCTAGTGTTCATTTCGCCTTTCACATTTAATTACTATGTATATTGTATTGTTGACTGACGTTTGCTGTAATGATAAATTCGCCCACATTACACAGGGCAAAAAAAAAAAGTTAAACTGTAACGAAAATTCCCCGGTAGACAGTAATTAGATTATCTAGATCACCTTGCTTATCTTAGGTTTAGACACTGAGGTAAACACGAAAAAGATTTTCAATATATTTTACTTGGTTTAATAGATATGATTAACATCTGTTTGTATATTATGGTGGAAAAAGGGAACACAGTATTCGAATATTTGGGGAAAAAAATAGTTAACTCAGGCCGCGAACTCAGGCTGTAAGTGGCCTTCGTTAATTGTTTTTACCAACATGTCCTTAATTACCTTCGGTAACATATTCCACCCATATACTAGCACATACGTTTATTATTTCCTGGTCAATCATGTAGTAATTTACAGACTGTGTATGCCGTTATTTCTTTTTTCTGATTGTTGTTTTGAGCAAAACAATTATGAACCTTTAAGTTAACTTTACGACTAAAGTTGATATTGTCTAGTTTGTAATGAATCTCTCTTGCCACTGGTCATCTCCTGCTCATTTCTGTATTTAACTATGTGATCCTACGTTAAGTGGCGTAGAAAGGTTTGACCACTTGTAGGCTTACACTTGACGTTTTATAAACACGATACCTGACTACGTGAACACGTGATGTGTCTGACCAATAGGATGAAAGTTCTAAACAATGCCGTATTAGTTTGAAATATAAATACATGTATGTGCTGCGTCCAACACAGAAAATAATTTAATCAAGAGGAATCACCAAACAACTGGTCGCTTTATCATAAGGAAATTGTTTAGAAAATGACGCATTTAGATCAACTATATATCAATGGTTTGACCGTTAGCATTTGTGATGAATATGATCAGGATTACTTTTAATTGTATCATAGACATGAGTCTAGTTATACATGTTTTCATTTTCTTCTCATTTACACGGTGTTTTTAAGAGATTTTACTTAAAATGTAAGAAATTGATTCTGATCAATGTTAAAATTCCATGTTTAATATTTCAACGGTGAAGTTAAAGTAAACTATATATATACTATAACTAGTGGTGCTTTCATTATTTATTTCCGATGTACAAAATCGGATACGTTCGAGGCTGATTTTAACCTTTATGTTTATTTACATTGTATGTTCCGCATTACACTGTAAAATATAGCAATACAATACCGTTTTTATATCTAGAGTGTGAGAGCCTCCACGAGTTAACGACAGTTAAAACTGAAACCTCGCAGCCATCAACAACACAGCGAACTACGGAAACACCACCTGGTGTCACGACTTCATCAACATCTACACCAATAAACCTCGAAGGTAGCTCTTGTTTCCTCTTGTTTCCTCTTGTTTTCTCCAAACATGTTATCAATTTCTTATCCCACTTTATTTCCCTTTATTATCGACCACTCATATCTTTGATCCAAAGAGCGTTCATATATTACAATAGATACAACACCATGTGCGTGCTCTAATTATGACGCCTTGTTATTCTTGTCAATACGACGCTTATCACAAGCAAACTATTCACATCAGCTTCAGACCAAGAACTCAAATGACCATACCTTGAAACAAAGTTCCGTTATTTTATTTCATTGACGAAACATAATGTATTCAAAAACATAGAAATGATCAAAGATCAATATAGCTTTTGTTAAATGATAACAAATTATAATATAAATGTACGACTGGAGTGACATTTTTTTCAGTCTATGATTTGTATCGGTCCCATAGATAAAGTTAAAATATATATACAAAGTTGTACATTCCATTGGTTAAGTAGGAAAGTAGGAAAGTAATCATTCCGCAGAGGGTTCGCATTGGTCGCCTCAAACTGTCATGGAATGGGTCACAGTGGGCCTGCGTGCCACCAATACGTACAAGTAGACAAAGATGATTTTCTATGTCATTTGGCTCCAGGCCTGCTGATGAGATATGCTTTAATATAAGCATATTCATCTTTTATTAGATTTTTTAACTGCGTATTTATTTCATGTTTGTGTCTTGATAAAGGTCAGATTGCCTTTGTCTGCACTTTCATTGAAAATACCAAGTCTTTAATTGTATTTCTGGTGTCAAATGAACTTTTAATTTTTGTCACCGACTTGAACAATCAAATCACATAATTATACAATAACGAATGATAACGTTTAAACTTTTCGTATTTCAGAGTTTATACCGTATATAGTCGGAGTTCCTGCTGCTATACTTGTAGTAGGGGCGGTTATTCTCTGTGTTTGTCTGAGGAAACAAAAACTGTAAGTACGCGTTCAGATCTAGTTTTCATCTTTGATGTTTTGACAAATGTACACAGTAAGATCCTAGTTGTTGCGATTGAAAATGTGCTTGCGCAAAATAGCATAGATACCGATTTGTATTTTGTCATGACAAAGTCTTTGTGAACATAAAAGGATAGAGTCCTATTTTACCATTACCTAACAACATAAATTTGTATGTAAACATCAGGATAGAGTCCTCTATTACCATTGTCCTAACAACATTTGAATGTAAACATCAGGATAGAGTCCTCTATTACCATTGTCCTAACAATATTTGTATGTAAACATCGGGATAGAGTCATCTAATACCATTGTCCTAACAACATTTGTATGTAAACATCGGGATAGAGTCCTCTATTACCATTGTCCTAACAACATTTGTATGTAAACATCGGGATAGAGTCCTCTATTACCATTGTCCTAACAATATTTGTATGTAAACATCGGGATAGAGTCCTCTATTACCATTGTCCTAACAA
>NW_018404542.1:194654-294637 GCF_002113885.1 Mizuhopecten yessoensis
TTACCATTGTTCTAACAACATTTGAAGGCAAACATCAGGATAGAGTCCTCTTTTACCATTGTTCTAACAACATTTGAAGGCAAACATCAGGATAGAGTCCTCTATTACCATTGTCCTAACAGCATTTATATGTAAACATCAGGATAGAGTCCTCTATTACCATTGTTCTAACAACATTTGAAGGCAAACATCAGGATAGAGTCCTCTATTACCATTGTCCTATCAACATTTGTATGTAAACATCAGGATAGAGTCCTCTATTACCATTGTCCTAAAAGCATTTGTATGTTAACATCAGGATAGAGTCATCTATTACCATTGTCTGTACAACATAAATTTGTATGTAAACATCAGGATAGAGTCCTCTATTACCATTGTCCTAACAACATTTGGATGTAAACATCAGGATAGAATCCTCTTTTACCATTGTCCTAACAATATTTGTATGTAAACATCAGAATAGAGTCCTCTATTACCATTGTTCTAACAACATTTGAAGGCAAACATCAGGATAGAGTCCTCTATTACCATTGTCCTATCAACATTTGTATGTAAACATCAGGATCGAGTCCTCTATTACCATTGTCTTTACAATATAAATTTGTATGTAAACATCAGGATAGAGTCATCTATTACCATTGTCCTGACAACATAAATTTGTATGTAAACATCAGGATATATTCCTCTTTTACCAATGTCCTAACAACATTTGCATGTAAACATCGGGATAGAGTCCTTTTTTCCATTGTCCTTATAATATGTGTGTACATACATCAGGATAGAGTCCTCTACATCCATTGTCCTAACAACAAAATTAATGTGTTGGATTGAATCATTATTATCATTCAATCGTCGCCTTCTGAATAAGCTATATTAAGACCAATAAGCTATATTATCCAATAAGCTATATTAAGACCAATAAGCTATGTTAAGACCAATAAGCTATATTAAGACCAATAAGCTATACAAGAGGCGATGAATTACGATTTTTTGTGCCAAAGTTAAAAAAAAACCAGAAAAGTATGAAGCTATTCAGATTTATGTTCCTTTCTTTTGTTTTTAATCGATTTTTTTAATTAAATATATAGGACATTTCTTATTTATTATTTCTCTAAAGAAACACACTGTTAGTAAAAAAACACTATAGAGTAACTGTCCAATATTTCTGTCTCAAGAGTAATGAAAAGTAATTTTGAGATACGTGTCTCATTGTCTGCCTCTGCGCTCTGTGTTAAGTCTATTATTATATATACTACTAACACTTTGCTAAGGATCACCTATATTTTGAGAAAAAAAAACATCAAAATGTTAGAAAGGATATTATATTTTCCGTCCGTATTGTTTTGGGCGAATATGTTAGCCTTCGAAATCGTCCTGTGTAAGTGTGTTCAGTCAACCATAAAAGCGCGTGCACGCTTTTCCACGTGTACACCCCTTTCAAAAGCTAAGCTAACCTAAGTAAGGCGTTGTTCAAATTGTAAAGGAAATCAATTTGATGAATATTCTTTGCGTGTTTTTGTTTTAATATGGCACAAAGACGAACCAGACAACGGTCAAATAACGGTGAAATCAATAGGAGCATCGGAATGCTGCAAGCTAGCATGTCTCAACGTCAGGTTGCAGCAGGCCTTGGGGTGTCTCAAAGTGTGGTTTCAAGAATGTGGAATCGTTTCCAAACTAACGAAAACCCTTCCAGTCGTCATGCTGAAGGTCGTTCTAGGGCTACAACGCAACGCCAAGACCGAGTTTTGCTCATACAGGCACGGCATCTCAGGTTCCAGACTGCAACACCTCATAAATGCTTCTGGTACCCGGATAGCCACTCAGACAGTTAGGAACCGTCTTCTTGGTGCTGGTTTAAGGTCACGTAGACCAGCAATACGAGATTCCTTAACTGCCCGCCATGTTAGGGACCGATTACATTGGGCACAAGCTCGCAGCACTTGGACTCTTCAGGAATGGGAACCGGTTCTTTTTACTGACGAGTCCAGATTCTGTCTCGACTTCACCGACAGGCGCGTTAGAGTATGGATACAATCTGGGGAGAGGGTCCAGGCAGGTAACGTTGTGGAACATGACCGATATGGCGGAGGTTCAGTGATGGTGTGGGGAGGCACAAGCCTTCGTGGGTAAACTGACCTTCTTGTCTTCCATAATGGTACCGTTACGGCCCGGTTTTACTGCGATGAGATCCTTGATGCCTATGTAAGATCCTACGCTGGCGCTATCGGCCCTGACTTCATCCTTATGGACGATAATGCTAGGCCTCATAGAGCAAGGGTGACTGAATAGTATCTACATTTACACCAAGAGACTATTCAACGAATGGATTGGCCAGCCCGCTCGCCGGATCTAAATCCCATCGAGCATGTGTGGGACATGAGGCAGACATCTTTTTCTGCCAGAAATGTTCAGTCAAGAATGCTCCAGGAGCTGGGAACAGCTTTGGTAGCTGATTTGAACGCTATCTCACAACACCGGATACGCGATCTCATTCATGGCATGCGGAGACGTTGTGAAGCTGTAATTGATGCCCATAGGCGTCAGACTCGATACTAAAACAGTTTCTGTTTATTTAGGATGAGTTTTGTTCAATTTAAGTTTTTTAGTGAATACCTCGTTGTTTCCAATTTTAAGGGTAACCTTTTTCCTGCGGCTCATTTTCCGACTGTAATTACGATTTTTTGAATTTTTGAATGCTGATGAATTGAAAGAACAATCAATTTTTCAAAAATGATCTCAGTATAAACCAAATGAAATATATCACATATGCCTAAAAATAAAAATGATCCTTAGCAAAATGTGAGTAGCACTATATATTCAAAACATTGAAAGTACAAATAAATAGGTACATATTACAATTGTCGATAAACAGCAGCTATGTATGTATACGTTTTACCCCTAATGTATTAAAGATAGCTCTCCGTTTTCAATTTAGTTAATCGAAAATTCAAATTAAGAGTTTTGATGTTTGCACTTCTATCTAAACCATCAATTTTCTTAACGACAACATATATTTTATCTACATACACATACATCTTTGTGTATTAAAATAACGAACGAAATACATAAACATTGAAATTATTCTATCATGATACGAGTTGTAGGACTCTTTTACGTTTTCAGGACAAAAGTTCCGGAGCCAACGATGATTGTTCCCGTATTTAATCCATACGATCCATTTCCAAGTGATGACTACGCCACTATTTCTGAATCAAGGGAGGAAGTATATGATGACCTGGACGAGATGAAGATGATCGAAAGAGGTTCTGAAAATAAACCATATGATGATGCTTACATTCATCCGTCATCTGGTCACACTAATCAAGTGGCTGACGATTACGAAGAGCCGGGTAAACCAAAAGAGCAATCAGTAGGTAACCACGGTAGACCAGAAAAAGACGATTACTTAACTCCCACGAGTAAACAGTCGGATGTTGCTTCTACCGTTTATGTAACAGGTGACGACGATTATATTACTCCCACCAATGAGCATGATGGGCCTAGGAGAATGTCCGTAAAGACAGAATCAGTTGATTTGAAAGACATGCATCGGGCAAGCATCACGTCAGCTGAGGCGGATTATTTGGTATTGTAATCAACGAAAGGAATTTATAAGGGTTAAGCTAATTTGGTGTTTTCTCAAAAGGAGTAGAGGTTCAGGAGGTCAAAATTCTACATGGAATTTGTTGAAATATCATGTGTTTAGCAAGAATGTGTTAATAACATAACCCATATTACAGTTTAGTCAACACTGCAATCATTAATATATCCCAAACTTGCAGCCATCATTTATCCTGTTTCGAACTATTCAGCATCCACTTATCTGAATTACGAAAACCAAGCCACATTCAATCTGATTTCTCAACTGTCTATTCACCACTGATCCTATTAACCCACTATTCAGTCTGGTGTGTACACTTGCTTTTTGCCCTAACCCTAACCTTGTATTTTCCATAACTGCCCTGCCACCAACCACAAATCTGACTCCACACCATACAGTCACCAGTAATCTGATTTCCACACTATCCAGCCACCAGTAATCTGATTTCCCGCTAATCAGCTATCAGTAATCCCGTTTCCATACCATCCAGCCACTAGTAATCCCGTTTCCACACCATCCTGCCACCAGTAATCCCGTTTCCACACCATTCTGCCACTAGTAATCCCGTTTCCACATGTAGTTGCATTCCTGCTCTCGACGCAAAAGTGATCGACAGGTGATTATCAAATTGTAAGATATACTATCGAGGCATCATTTTCGCTTATTTATATAGTGAACCGATTGATATCTTGTATTTACCAATTATTTACATGATGCACGTGTAATAATTACAATAAGTTTATATAATAATACTAATTATTTTGTGAATGACCCTAGCGACTAAACAACGACTGGTCTGAGTACATCTTGACTAAATTAGATGAACAGACCACATGGGCTTTGTGAACAATGTTTACTTGCCGAAATATTCACAATTGAAGTTCCAATTTAATCCGCCTTGCTACTTCCAGTCGCCATTTTGTAAACAGGGGCCTAATCTCGAGCTGATGCGCGTTTGAAAGAGTTTGAAGTATTGCAAAACTTCTAAACGATCATGCCCAGAATATACTCTCTCAGGAGGAGGTTTTTGATAAATTTACTATCAATTATTTACTATATTTCTTTTTTGTGTCACTTTCATTAATTAATAAAAGAACAAATTGATTTTTTCCCCTTCAAACTTTTTTCTTTCAAATGTTAAACACATTTTTTTTTGAAAAAATGTTCTAGTTTCGAGATTTTGATCAAACGTCGTCTGCTTCGCAAACATTCAAGAAAATAATATTTACAATGTATTGATATTGTTTTTATTATCTCGTTAAACTATCTTTTATTAATAAATATCAAGATTTTGTGAATTGAAAAATTGCATTTATGACGTAACCGGAAGCGCACTTAATACGAAAACGTGACCCGGAAATACCTCACAACATAATCAGGACAGTAATAATAAACAGACGTTTATCGAATATTAACAAATTAATACCGTATGTATTGAGACACTGGTGTGCTAGAATACAACACAAGGTAACACTCGTTTAATCCATTGCTATCACATCAAGTACTAACTGACATTTATGCGAAATATCAGCATTAAATGTTTGCGATCGCGCAGACCTACTTTCTTTTTACAGTTCATAATGAGTTTACATACATTTGTACATGTCGGCATCAACAGTATACCTTAATTTGTGTCCTTCATCGTGCCGAAGATTATATATAGGCGCATTCTAGGAAAAGTTCGTGATTAAAAGCTTGTGTGTGTTGTTTTTTATCTTAAAATTATCGGATAAAAGCATAGAATCATTATTTTACTTTGAATATATGTCACAGTTAACATAAGCTCTCGGGGGCTTGTATTTCGACAAACATATATATATATATATATATATAAATGGTAAAACATTGTAACAGGTTAAGGCAAACAACAAATTGTTTCACAAGATTCCTACGTTGGAAGGATTAAGATGTAGAGGCTAAATAATCATGCTGTAAAAAATTTGGCACTAAAACAACTCAAGTTACTTAAAAACCAGTCCAGAGGGCAGGTGATTGGGACATAGCATTTATTTGTAACCAGGAGCACGGGTTTGGTAGCCCTTAATATTAAAAGACGTTTTTAGTATTGATGCTGCTCGTGACGCCAATGATGTATTTTTTGCTTACAAGTTATAGCGTCGTTATCCAAAAGAAGATTAGTACAAATTGAAAAGTGTGAATTGCCTACAGCTCCTGTCAAAAGTCAAAAACATTCCTCTCATGTTCTTTCTCGTCACCTGGATGTTTGTAAGTTAGAACAGCTGGTCTCGCAGACACTTAAACTATGTACACAATATATATACAGTTATACTACAGTATTCTAATTGTCTCGGTATGGCTACGAATGCGTTCCAGCTAGGTCAGGTAATAGAGCATCAAATGTTTTAAATTCAAATAAAGCACCACTTCACGACAATCATGGATTCATATGGGTACAATGTTATTAAAATAACATTCATACAGTGCATGCAAGCTGAAATTAACAAATCATTTGTTTAAAATAACAAGTCATCATTTCCATGAAATTATCCAAATAGATAAGATCTTTATGTCGAAATAAACTTCAGGTTTGATTTAGTATTGTTTAATGTACGTCCTATCAACAGCTATACATGGTCATTTAAGGACGGCCTCCCCCATTTGCTAGATGCATGCATGTGGTGAGTTTGTGCATAATTAATTTGTGTTTTGGGAGTCTGCGGTATGTTCATGTTTGTCTCCTTGTGATAGCTCAGGACTTGATGCTGACTTTATAGTGTAATTTCACTGGAGCATACTGCTGAAGACACATCTTATTTTACAATCAAACCTCGTTATCTCACCATCTTCAAAAAATGTTTCTTTAAGTATTGTCCTCCTTTGTTTTTTCACATAAATCATGACATAGTCGACAAGGCAACTTGGTACTGGGCGCCGCCATTATTATTTACATGCACAGGAACTTGGTATATTAATTTCTAACCCTCAGTTCACATATGTGTGTTATATAATGTATGATATAAAAAAAGTATGTGGACCATAGGATAGTAATTCGTGCCAAATCCCTGTGCCAGGTTCAATAATTTGAAAGCTTAGAGAACAAGGCTAAATCTGCTAAGGTTGAATATATTAATATGTGAATACAAAATAAACACTTGGCTAGCAAAGATGAGATGTTACAGGCTGGACAGTAATGACAACAAAAACAGGCTGAAAACATGTATGGAATGTGTTTTTCTTAAAGGAGGCTGTATAAACACATTATGAATATGTAAAATCATGATGGAAGTCCATTTTACCCGAATTACCTGACGTTATTTTCAATACCTTCAGTTCATCTATATTTCAACACTGTTCTCTGTATAAGGGATAGGAATCAGTTTGTTTTTTGGGTTTTATAAATCCTTGCAACCACTTTTAGTCATATGTATAAGAAAGGTCTGCCAAATATCTGATTCTTTGACAACTTTACTACAAATATATAGCAGGAATTGAACTTTCTATATCAACTGCACTACTCTTCATATTATTTATTGACATTTTTCTGCTACAATACATGGAGTTTCCTCACAAGATGCTGATAACCGAATACTGTGTTTAAAAAAATGTTATACATGTATCTCTTCGATCCACTAAACATCAACAAACAACATTTTAAATGTTAAAATATTGCTGTTCAATATTCATATTTACAATGGTGTTCAAATCCACTAATACCTAAGTTGACATAAAATTGTACTGCAGTATTTTTTGGTCTGACTTTTGACAGCTAAATAAGTCTCATCAGGGGTCATTGACCTGTCAGAAGTTGAAGTAGCCAAAGTTATTTGACTTTGGTGTAGAAGCATCCTAAAAATAGAAGAAAGTAAGGGCTGGATTTTCACAAACTCGAAGAGTTGTGCCCCTTTGTTTGCTTTCCTATACATCTTATTCTGGCAGTTTATCATTCATATTTTTATTTTTCAATTTGTTATGCACTTCATATACATCTGATGAGACTGGGATATATTAAACAATGCGGAAAAATTCGCCAAGAAAGCTGAAATTTACAAAAGGTCAAAAAGTGAAACTTTACACCATGCAGGCCAGGTTTGAACATTTTACTGTAATGTTTGTTTTACTTTCCTTGTGGGGAGGATTTTTAATGCATCTCAACCGTTATATCAATCAATTAATTTTCATTTAGATGGTGTCCCTGATAATTATTTCTTATATAATTTAAAATTTGTTCCAAGTAATACTCATACTCTCTGTTTTAAACTAGGAACACTTGCTATGTACTTTAAGTATTTGTGCAGTTATGATTGATTGTCTTCCTTTGGATAATATTTCTGTGAGTTGTGTCCCTCACATGATTTCCTCACATTCTTTTCTGTTATATATCGGATATAGTTGTTACTTCTATAAGATCCAAGTTTCCTTTTAGATAAAATATGTCATGTTTAGGTGATTTTTGAGAATTGGTGGTTTTGCGAAATTTGCTTATTGTTTTGCAAGGTACCAATATTTTTTATGTTTGTAACATATATAGGTTGCTCCCATAGCTACCACTTTCTTTAAAATGTAGATTTTCTTCCTGACAATGTCAGACAATTTCAGACATGCGAAACATATAATAATGTGTAATTCTTCTTGAATTTGGTGTACAGATAGATCTTGAATTGACAGATCTGTCAGATCAGCACAAACTACTTAAATTGGAGTCTACTTGAAGAGTTATGTCCCTTTACTTTCTTTTTCAAGATAACATGATTCAAACAATTTTCTACTTGAGTCATCGAATTTGTCAAAATCTGTCTAACCATAATTTACATACAATGTACATGGAGGTGGGGGGGAGGGGCTGAAGAATCGGGGATTTTCTTTCATGTCTACTACTTGGGGGACATTGAACAGACCAAAATAGATCTTCTGCTCCCATTGCAACACACTTGGGATCTTAAATTTTTCCTTTCTTTCTTCACTGTTCTGCCTTCCCTTATTAGTCATGCCGCCTGAGAAGCATGGCGAACACTTAAGGATCAGTCTGTCCGTCATCACACGTTGTCGTTGGCGGCGGCAGTCACATTTAAGTTTTCCAGACTTTTTTTCGCCACCATTTACCATATCAATTTGTAACTTTGTATAGGGCTTAATCATAATAGATTACAGATCAAGTTCGAACTGCGTGCCAATATTTATTTTTTGCTGGAGTTACATGTATGGCCCTTCACTCATTGGAAGTTCTCATAATTAACTGTTTGCCATACTTTGTTCGTTACCGCTTGCCACTTAGTATGTGGCTTTATCATAATGGATTACAGTTAGAGTCCAAACCCTGTGTCAATATTTCATTTGTTGCTGGAGTTATGGCCCTTCGCACATAGGAAATTATCAAAATAAACCTTTTTTTGGCCTTATTTCGCTACCGCTTGCCATATCAATTTGAAACTTTGTTCGTGGCTTTATCATAATAGATTACAGTGTTTGAACCATGTATTAAAATTCCATTTTTGACTGGAGTTATGGCCCTTTTGCACATAGGAAATTCTCATAATTAACTGTTTTCCATATTATTTGCAACTTAGTATACATGTATAATGGTTTACAGTTTGAGTTAGAATCCAGTGTCCATGTTCTATTTTTTCTGGAGTTATAGCCTTTTGCACATAGGAAATTCTTATAAGTAACTGTGTTTTTTCCATAATCACATGCACTTCCTTCGAATTGCAGTTTTCTTCTATAGGTGACACCCGTCCTCATATGACCCTGGCTGAGGACATAAATCACCTGAAACAGTACATCCTTTGAAGTCCTTCTGTATGGCTTGATGATGTTTTCAAACCAATGGTCTGGAGCATTACTTGGTTAAGAAGACTGAATGCCGTTTAACAGAGGGTCGCTCTCAAAATACTCTGGCTCCCTAGGGGGAGGAGTTGGGTCCCAAAGGGGTATTCTCCAATTCAATTACACAATTTGTTGTTAGGACCCCTGCACATCTTTAGTTATCAGATTTTACGTCTGTCTGTCCTTTTATCTTTTTTTAGCTCACCTGCCAAGGACAAATGAGCTTTTGCCCTGGTGCAGCGTCCTGTCCCGTCCCGTCGCGTCGCATCCCGATTCAATGTAAACACTTAGCAACTTCATTCATTGACAGATTTTGGTCAAACTTAATACAAAGGTCAAGTATGGGAATACTTCGGACATCTTTGTATTTCAGGGATCCAAGGTCAAGGTCACACTTGCTATATATAGAAAATCATCAACTGATTCAATTTAGCACTTAGCAACTTAATTCTTTCACGGATTTTGGTCAAACTTTATACATAGGTCAAATATGGGTATACCCTTGTGTTTCAGGGTTCCAAGGTCAGGACAAGGTCACTGTTGCTATATATAGAAAATCAACAACTGATTCAATTTAAACACTTAGCAACTTCATTCGTTCATGGATTTTGGTCAAACTTTATGCAAAGGTCAAGTAGGAGTATGCTTCGGACATTGTTGTGATACAGGGTTCCAAGGTCAAGGCCAAGGTCACTGTTTCTATAGAAAATCATCAACTGATTCAATTTAAACACTTAGCAACTTCATCAAATATTGTATGGAGATGGTAATAACATACAGAAAAAACATATGAATATTAAAGTCAATTTATCAACTTTAAGTGTAGAACCTTGTGTGTGTGCATACATGGACTTTATCCAGTGTAATAAAATGTTTGTTTAAGCTTTTTGATAGCTTTTCAGCCTTTGATATCAAAGGTCAAGGTCACATAAATAGAACATCAGTTTGTGCACTGTATTTCAAATTTTGTTGGACTGATTACACTCAGATCTTATCGAGTCCTTTATGGAAGAAAGTGCCTGCTTGGGATAACTTTTCAGGTCTAGTGGTCAAAGGTCAATGGGTCACTATAAATAGAAAATCTGTTTAATGCACTAATGCACCATATCTTGATTTCTCTTGGGCTGATTACACTCTTGACTTTATACAGTGCCTGCTTTGGATAACTTTCCAGGCCCGGGGGCTAGGTCTCTATCACTGTTACTATATGAATAGAAAATCAGTTTATAAAATGCACTATAATACTTATATTTTGGGTTCTGTTGGGCTGATTACACTCAAGACTTTACCCAGTGCTTTTATAAAAACAACACTTGCTTTCACTAGTGTTTGCTACATGTATACCTAACCACAGTTTCTTTTAAATCTTCAATAAGCATACTTATGGAGAATAGTCATGGCGGCATTGAAAATATATATATAAATCTTATTACCGGTTAGCTTGTAATAATAATAATAATAAGGACCGATATTTCTCATTAGCATATGATTTGTTTTACAGCTATCGATGTCGTGTGTAGCTCCTGTTTCATTTTGATGTAAACTATATAAAGTAACGAGAAAGAGAACAAATCATTTTAGAAATTGTGAAAACCATACATATTTTGCAGTTTCCATGTATTTTAATCCGTCTTCCACATCATTGATACTTAATTAGAAAAGTTATATTTTTTACATTTGCGAATCCCGTAGCACTGCTGATTGTATTACAAAATCGATAAAACTCTATCTACAAAAGTTTTAGTAGCGGATATAATAGCTTATCCCTGAAACAAGGTTAAATGCATCTTACCAACTGTTTAATTTTTCATCGGAACCAACGTAAAAAGTGTTGCTGTTTAAACCATTGTTTATCCTGCGTTATGAGAATGTGAAAACAACTTCACTTCAAACCTATCGACATAGAATATAGTTACTTAATACGATACTTTACCACAAAAACATGATTCGTGAAAATTTGCAAGAAATACAATGTTCGCCTTTTTAGTTAGGAGGTATAATTCTCACTTCACAGTCTCGATGTGACTTGATGTGTCTCAAATGCTTGTTTAACTAGATGAGCAGTGTCCTTGGCACATCCCCAGTGGAAGGTCACGCCGGACCCGCTGTGTCCGTAATTGTGAATCACCTGGAAAGATAGGGATAGAAAAATAGTTGCCTTTATGATTCATGGAAGCTATATTAAAACACATGATTATTTTAATATATAGAGACCCATGACGTTATATATAAGATGAAGACATGTGACCCTCAATTTTATGTGGAGCTACAAAATTGTTGTTTTATGAAGGATTGGAATTAAGGACGTTTCGATTCAACCTTCCACATACTGATTGTTATTTTAACCTCCAACATGTATGCTTATTATTATATAGCTATAGTAGTGTGCGTTTCATAGCACTGATTATAGAAAATGTCGGTCAAATATTGCCAAAAAGTCATATATTGTTAATAATAATTTGTATTATATTTTAGAGATTTGTGACTTAACATAACAATCAAAATGTAAATATTTGGAATTGTGAATATTATTTGTTGGTAGTTTTAAACGTCGTGGGTAGTTTAAATACATTGATAACGATTGCATAATTAACATGTTTGTTCATCTTAAATGATTAAGCTTATCCAGTTACGTGCTTATTTTCCATCGTATTTAACAACATCTTATATTCCTATCTTTTTATACTTAAATGTACATGGACCTGTGACATTATTTTTTTTATATTATTGATGAGATAAACAAATAATTGTTTAACATTAATTTAGTCACATATGTTTCGCGGGAAAGCCAGGTTACTGTTATTTATGAGCGAAGAACGAGCGAAAAATAACGGTAAATTCTGCCGTGCAAGTGAACATTAATGCAGAAGTCAACTGGAAAAGCATCCCATTTTTATATTTCATACCTAGAACAACAACGTTGAAACTCGTACTGCATCAAACAAGTGCAGATAGTTTGTACCGCCACATTTGACAAGAAATCTATGTGGATATTTACAATATGTATAATAGGGTTCTAAGCACGTGTCTGCTGTTTTCTGCTAAGACGAGATCAGGTTTCCTAACAAAAATGTATTTCAGTGTATATTTACCATACATGTGTGTATTTTATTATGCATTCGTCTGTTGTTGCATCTATATCTGAAGTGAAAATATTTTTGAATGCAACATAGAAGGTATCATCTGACTGGCCATTACAAAAAGTAATATCCTCGCATGTGATACCATTACATTCTTTATTTCTTCACTGCAGTGAATATATGAGTTTAATAAATAAGATTTTTGTGTTTACCGCAAAAAAGGTAATAAATGAGAGATTACATTAACCACACTGAACGATCGGAATCTTTTAAATGAATTAAAATGTCGTTTTTCACCGCAAAACGATACTTTTCACAAGTGAAAAGAAACGAAAAATATTCGTGGATTTGGATTTAAAGCCAGAATACAAAACCATTAAACATCATGACCATACAGAAGATTTGAAAGTTGCGTATTCGACATTATCCTTCATTGTGACGTCATAGAATACAGAGTCACAAGCTGAAGTTCCACCATGTTAAGTGATTTGACTTCCTGGGTTTGTTACAGGGTTATATTTTCATTTTAAAGGTTTTATGAATATGTCATAAACAGTATTAAGTGGTTTCACACTTAATTTCGTTCATACTTCACTCGTATGGCAGAATACTGCAGTGTTTTGACAATACCAGTATATTGTCAAATAAATGAGAATGCGTGTACTTTAAAAGTATATTATTCTATATTGGCTTTGTTATTATAACTAAATATGACTGTAATTTATCAAACAATAAATACTATAAGATAACATGAAATGATGTTATTTGTTCCAGAACAACGTTAACCTTGATCTCTAACTTGCTGCATCAAGTTCGGTACAGCAAATATATGTCATTACTAAAAACACGCACAAACAAGTGTTTCTTAAACAAAGCAGTAGGTATATTGAATATGAACTTTTATTATACCAAGCTTACTTCTGAATATCCCCTATTTCTGTTCTTTAGTTCAAACTTTGTTTTATTCACATAACATATGTAATACATAATACAAACATGATTAGATATAAATGAATTGGAGACAGAAACAAGTGTTAAATACACTTATATAAATCTGTTACCTTTCATCGTGACCAACATTAACAACTATTGCTTAGGGATAGTGACGTGAATAAATTACGGGGGAAGTTGTCCTTTCGTCCATTACATTGCAATAACACCCTTTATAACCATACCAAGATATTTATAAAATGTTGTAAACATTCACATTAACCTGTACAAACATTTATTGGACGTGTTGTCAAAAATTGTCATTTTCACATACATCAAATCATGACCTCTGCATTTCAGTTTTAAGAACATTTGACTCGATATGTGAGCTCTCGATAAAAATCCCAAAGACAGAATCAAACCATAAACACTGTTGTGTAAAACGACAGGTCCATGAAATATCGACCTGGGGAACAACGTAAATATGTGCCCTCTCAGAAGCATTTAGGAACAGCAACAGTTAGTGAACGTGTTTGGATAATAGCTCACACATATGCAAAAATGGGATATAATTCAAAGTCGGAAAACAATAATAAAAGACATTTCAAATATGAATGTACTCTGTTTCGATTGTCTTTTATTTAACAGTGTAAAGACGTAAAAAGTCAAAGTGGAGATTATCATGGTATTGTTGATTTATGCAATTAAGTAAGAAATTATAAGGAAAGTACCGTTTTTCTCCCAGACTTGCTTAGCTTTTCCTCGGCCTCCAAACGCACAGGTGACCGCAACGGTCGTAAACCGACCCAGTCTTGTAACCGTTTCGCCGTCTGTAAACAAAAAACATGGGTGTCAGTGAACAAAAATGTCGACATATACAGAAACCTAATACATTATTATCAGGAACACAAAGGAAGGAAGCAAAACGTTTTCGTTCAGTAAAATGACGATTAGAAATCTGCCTTCCCCAATGTCATTGATAGTTGGATACAGCTTAAACTCCGTGCTTGCGTAAGTTTGACAAAAACATCAGGATAAATGATCAAGCGGAGTGCTTCTGTTTAATAAAGTAATCACATCGCTTTAAAACAATGAACGACAGACAAGCTGTATACGTCACGTCTTTATACGATGAGTGTCTTGTAGGAGCATGATAGTACCGAAACCATGACATAGTTACTCTTCGGAGCAAAATTACAGCATGCATTGCATTTTTTTATCGAACACGTCCGTTTTCAACATCTGTTTAATACAAAAATGAAAAGTATGGACGAAATCTGTTTTATAGAACATCCACATATAATTCTGACATGCAAAGTTGCAGAAAAATCAAAACAGCATTCATATTTGATCTAGAAACATTCGCTGCATACAATCTCAAAAGTGAAACAAAATGACAACTTGTCACAAATTCATTTAAAAAATGCAATAAATTTGGCATATTTACATATCGTTTCCAAATTAAATTTTAACATCATTAGAAGTTATACTTTTTTCTGAAAAAGTTGTGAATATGGATTTTTTTTTAAACATTTTCTTCTGGTTGGTAAGTATGGATTATAAAAAGTTCTTTTTACACAACCAATAAAATGTCTGATGTCCGTATGGGTCCATTAAACAAAGCGTAGCTGAATCGTGTCATTTCGGTACATATACAACAACTATTGTAAATACGCTGACAGCGTAGTCGAATCGACATCGATGGTGTGGACAACTCGTACACATTTTAAACCTTTGTATGCATAGGCTTTTCTGGTCATTTGTCTGATGAAGGTGACAGTGTACATAGCGTACTAGTCATCGAAACGTCACATAGAAAATGTTATTCGTTGTGTAAAAAGAAATTTTCATAATGAATATGGAATATTTAAGAGTTTGCTAATTAACGACTTTCTGTTGTAAATAGATTTGTCGATGTGACTTCATTGATATCGAATAGCCATGAAAGGTCATCCAAATTAATCATGTAAATTCAACATGTGAATGTGCATTTACTAACATAGATATAGTTATATAACTTATATCTTGTTTACATTAAATAATAAATTTGATAATCAACACTGTTCGTGTTGTAATTTATCTAACAGACCAGATTTTATACATGGTATATCTCTAATGCCTTCCTGCCTTGTCGGTGACAGTATATAGCACGTCTACCGTTAAAGGATCTCTGCCCCAATGCAGAAGCTAATTTCACTGTAGTTTTCGCACATGCGGTAGCCTGTCATTGAATTTGTTTTGTAATTTTTCGGCTCAGGGTACTTCTGTTGACCAGGTAGCCTAGTTGGTTAAAGCGACATTATCGTGATCCGAGTTCAATGGTTTGAATGCTGGTCTAGTCACGTTGCAGTTTTACAGTCAGGACACGTCTGCTGCTTTTTGATGTATATGTTTGAACGTTCTGCATTGTTTTATTTTATTTTCAGACATGAATGCAACTGTTTTGATCATACATAATTTGTTTTCGGCAGTGGTGCTGTGATCCTTAAATCAATATGTGTGACGTGGTAAGATAAATGTAACAACCACTGCTTTTCTGACTGTAGCAGCATATCCTGAAAGTAAACATCGTTAGTAACAGTAAAACTTGTAACGTTATGTACCCTTAGACTTGGCACGAGTTTGCACACGTCCTCCACAATCCTCTGTTTATCTTGCCCATCTACGCTAGTGTTCCAGTCATCAAATTGCCCTGTACCACCAATGGTGACAGTATCCGGCCTGGAAAGAAAGTAGTCGAACACTTTTGTTAAACTTGAAAGAAAACAAATAAAAGATGGATCAAATACAAAAAAAAAAAAAGTTAATCAATTTACATCGCTATAATATTTCTATGTCTAACTCGTTTTAAACCAATACTGCAAATCAGCAGATAATGGAATTTGTTTACTTCATGCTTATTGATTTGAATTGATTTCGCGTAATTATATCATATCTTAAAAAAAAATACATTTAATGTCAGTGGTGATGATTGTGTTTACTATCTTATGAAATACACACAAATTGATGATTTTCTATTCGAAAACATATATTCCAGATATGATTTAAATATTCAAACATTCTTAACATCAGATTGATAGCTTGGGTCGCTCTTAATGCTTTGTCACTCTTGCAATAGACTCACATTACAGTCTACGACAGCAGGTGAAATGTCCTTATGCTGTCGTACATTAAATATTTATATGATTAAATAATTTCCCCTTACCCTGGAAGTATGTATACTTCTTTGTGGTCATCTGTAGGATCTGGGTTCATGTAAAAATGTTTAACCCAGGGAGCAGCTACCTTAATATGAAAATGAAAAAAAAAAGATAATAGATAATTTACTACAGTTAATATCCAAAATGGATGCAGTTTAATACATAGAGGTAAAAGCCATCATTAGAATTACGAAGATTGTTGGTCAATATAAAAAGCCCCACAAAGCAAACACTTTACTGAACCAGATGGCCGTTTCCTCCATTTAGGACTCGTCAGTGATACTAAAGGTCAATCAATTCAAAATAAATCTCTATAGTAATCCATAATATACCAAAACAATACAGTGAAATGGGAAAGGTGTCTCCAAAAGCCATTATAACGTTATGAATTTACTACTTTTAACTGCAATACATTATTCTTACATAAGTATTCCATGAATATATCTAAAAACCAATTAATACTCATAACATGCTTATTACGTGTAGTAATATAAACACGTCAGTTAATACTTAAGATAAAATTACAAGTAATATAAACACTTAACTACCGTCTATATAATAGGATTATAAAACATTATCACTAGAAATACGGAGATATGCAGCATCTTACTGAAACAATTTATTAAAAATAAAAGTAGCATTTCACTGCATCATATATCTGTTTCGTTAATTAAGTACTCATCATTGAAAAAAACAATTGCATGTCAAAAGTGTTCCGAAATATATCAAGAACTATAGATAAATAGACACACGATTTTTTTCATCATAAGTGCGTTTTTACTCACATTTCACAACACACTTTTATTGTGTTTTCTTAAGAGCTGTCCTTTAGGTAATTATAAAACAGTCATTAACGGAACACAAAACATGCACAAAATAATTCCTGATTATACAATTTGTCGAGTAACTTGGTTTATAATTCGCACTAAGCGAAGAAAACATTAAATAGTACAGGCACGCATACTATCTGTAAGTATTAAAAACTCAAAGATTTTTAGTTTTAAAATATTGAAATTGAAATCTGAATAACGATAAATAACACTGAAGATTTTTTCATCTTTTATCGAATGTAGTAGAATCGTTGGTGTCAACGTACGAAAATATTGTTGATATACAAACCTTTATTACTTGACCTCTGAGCGGGTGGAGCCGTGAATCATTGCATAGTTGGTTAGCACCCATCCCAGAGCAGTTCACGACAATGTCATATTCTTCTGTTAGCTGAGGAAAGTAAAAAGGTAAATTGCAGCTTTATTTATTGAAACCCAACAGTAGAAACTGAAAACTGTTGACAAAAGATCAAAGATACATTTGTATATATAGGACAACATTTTCGACAGAAGACTTAAGAGGGAAATTTCGAGGAGATGCTCTGAAATGAACGTCTAACGTTTTACTCGTCGAGTTAACCTTTGTATATAACATTTTTTTTATTTAACTGTCTATCGTTATGACATAAGAAAAATAACCGCAAGCTTCTATATGAATTGAAAATACGAAACTTACAAGAAACGAAAGAAGTTAAAAAAAATTGCAACGAAAGGCATTTATCGATTAAAGTATACAATCATATCATAATTCAATGCAATATACACTGTATATTCGTATCTTCCTACCTCATCCATGTTTTGGATTTTTTTATTCCTTAACTTTCCACCTTTATCGAGTATCCTAAAAAAGAAAGTTGGCTTTCATACAAATGTGAAATTAGAATTTTTAGAATATACAAAATGACATCATATTTTACATTGATCATAAATTTATTCTTGAATATAATAAAACATATATCGTATCTATTGTAAGAAATTATCCTGTTATGATTTCATTTAGAACAGCCAATATATACTGAATGCAATACAGATTCGCTATAGACTAAATAATATACATATAAAACATCGAATTAGTATGCGTATTAGTCAGAATCGTTGTGAGCAAAATACTTATATATTACATTGTAACCCGTGAAACATCACGTATTTTCTATTCGCTAAATATCATTATCCTGACTGCAAGGAATAGATACAAAACGTTATTAACTTCAATTTATTGACGCAATAACAAATTCCTCTTAACACTTTAAAAGTACTAGATAATTTCACTTTTATTGCAGAAACTGCTGTTATTTTTACTCATGCCTGATATCGGTATTTTGCCATACTCCTGATATACATGTTTGCATGGTAATCAACGGTAAACTATTTAATGTCCTCTATGTATTTGAGGAATTCGTCGAAGTACTTCTCTGTAAACCATACATACTAATATACATTATGGTTTGAATAACACTAATGAGAGCCATACTGGTATATGCCAGCCATATACAAAACATTATTTGAATTACCTACATGTATTTGTGGTCCATGTATATCGATATACTTTTGGGATTGAATGTCCTCTTTGTGAACCAGATATATTAATATACAAAGGGATTTGAGTTAACTCTTTGTGAACAAGGTATATAATAGACATGGTGATTTGAATTAACTCTTTGTGAACAAGGTATATTCATATACATGGTGATTTGGATTAACTCTTTGTGAACAAGGTATATAATATACATGGTGATTTGAATTAACTCTTTGTGAACAAGGTATATAATATACTTGAGGAATTTCAATTACCTCTTTGTGAGCCAAGGAAGGAAACGCTTAACATCCATTATTATTGTCGTAAAGAAATACCCATCTCTGAAATTAATCAACAAATGTGTTATTAAAAAAACATCTTAACAGTATTTAGTAAAACAAAGTGCAGATCAGTTTTTTTGTTCTAATAATTGAATTGAACAAACGGTATAACAAAGCTTTGCATTGGATAACAAATAAGCTTTTGAATGTATACAGTTACCATGTTTACCAGTAAATTCACCTTTGCCGGTTTTATTGTCCATTACATAGCAATTACACAATTTATTTGACATATGTTTACCGACACGATGAAAACACATTCGGCTACAAAATCTAAGTTCAATTTTATATATAGATGAATATTCAAAAAACTGTATTCTGAAACAGACTGACCTGGCATTAGGGCATATGTTGAGCTCCTCTGGTGTCAGCTGTCGGAAACCTATTACTTGGTCTTTCCATGGAGGTTCCTTACAACAAATAATTGAATACTAGAAACACAACACATGTTCAACAATTTCAAAATTATTTTAACTTTGGAGTAAGACATTGAAACAAAGCATTCAGACTTGTTCATTTAAATTATACTCTCAGAACCTTCTATGAAATATAAAACAAGGAGGTTTTTTTCTTACTCGAGTTAAATATATCCAATATTCCACTGGAAGGTATATCATTTACTGTACTATATGTACATTATTGTGAGTTGAGACCATAATCATATATTGTTTCAACACTGTGTTTCTTTCACTGGGTATCATATCGTATCTATAAATGCTGTATATTGTATCAAAAAATGTGTACCCTACCCTACCTGCGTATTGTATCAAAAAAAGTGTACCATACCCTACCTGTGTATTGTATCCCTAAATAGGAATTAGATCGTACATGTGTTATGCTTCTAACAAAAAAAGCATCCTACCCTACCTGTGTACTATATCCTTTAATGTCTATATTAATGGGTATTTTACCTTGCCTGTATAAGCTGACTCCCTCACAAAGTAGTATCCAGACACAAACTGTATCCCAATGTCACCAGCTAGCTCGGAATGACCAAGCCTTTTAAGGTATTCGAACGTATCACCACACCATCGGCTACCGATAAAATAGACAAGCTCTGGTACATTTAAGAGTTAATTTTCAAAAACGTTTTTTTTCTCATCACCCAAAATAATGAAGTAACTTCACCTATGTACATGAACTATATCTGCAATTAATTGTAAGGCGCGGTAGTCTAGTGGTAGGACGCCGGGCTCGTGACCGAAGGGTTGCGGGTTCGAGTCACGCCACGGCACGGTGTTGTATCTTTGAGCAAGATAACTTACTCAGCTTGTTCCAGTCTACTCAGCTGTAAATGAGTACGTGGTTGGGCAGTCCTAGAATTGTTGAATGCTAGCTGTGAGCGCCGAAATGGCAGTTTGGCTGTATGCTCCCCAGGGAGTTGAGAAATGTATTGGCTGACTGCAAAGGCCCTTTAACCACGGATAATAGTTTGTGAACCGCTTTGAGACGACCTACGAACTAGGTTGTGATAAAGCGGTATATAAGAACCTCCATTTTTTATTACTACTAGTATTAGAAAGCAGTGAAACTAGAAAAAAATCCATTAAAATATCAAACATGTTACACTTGAGTATGTTCCAAAATATTAAAAAAAGGCATATAAATTGTCTTTATTACGACTGTCAATAGGGTATTTGTTAATGATATTTTGACAATATTTAAATGAAACACACAGTAATATATGTCCATACTAACAAACATTTAACTAAGTCACTGTTAAGTACTATATGTCATTTTATAATTCAATTACTGTCATTCGGAATTAACTACACAATTAAATTTAGGGGAGATTACTCTAGCAAAAAAGTATAGCCAGCTGTGCTTACAGGACGTTTGTATTTGATGGGTCAATCAGGTATGGCATCCAGAAGCCAGCACAATTGTCGGACAGCGTGTGCGGGGTAAATGTATCAGCCACCACTGTTACGTCAGCATCTGGCACGAGCTCCTGGATACACACAGCAGACGACAGTCCTATCACCCCAGCACCCAGCACACACACGCGACGAGGCATCTATCCAAGTGAATTCATGAAAGTAACATTTTAAATCGTAATAAAATCATTATAAATGGTACATTTTATGTTTTGCAGAGATTATATTCTCAATATCTGTTTCGAGATATATTTTACCTAGGATTACCAACAAATGTGAAGCCACAAAACTATAAGTTATTTTCCCTTTACTTTCCATTTAGGAAGTACCATGACTGTGTGGATGTCATGCTAGAGTACACTCATTTCGACTAAATGGCACACTTCATCAGTAGACGATTAGCACTGTGGTCATAGAAGAAAATCCGCAAAAAAAAAATATACCCTTGTTTACAAACGTTCCACAACTGAACACATTTCTCGATATCGAACCAAACAGGAATGTGTGCCAACCAAACAGGAATGTGTGCCAACCAAACAGGAATGTGTTCGAACCAAACAGGAATGTGTGCCAACCAAACAGGAATGTGTGCCAACCAAACAGGAATGTGTGCCAACCAAACAGGAATGTGTGCCAACCAAACAGGAATGTGTGCTTAATTTAAGATCAACTACCCCGTATACAATACGTATGATGTAGGACCCTGATTAAACTGAGGTAAATAATTTCGACAACATTTTGAGAAGCTCTGATTTATGTATGGGATAGAGAAAGATAGGCCCTGGCCTATGCAATTAACACAAAGCAGTGTGAATTATGTGTTCTTGCTGGCTTTATACGAAAATTAGTATTATAGTTAGCGTATCGGAGCATTAGGTAAAAATGTAATTTATACAAGACATTTACACAGACATTGTGGCCCTTTGTTTAAAGCGCAACTACAGATATGATATGTTTAATCCATTTAAACGTATATGGCTAGTCTTAGATCTATAGACCTGATTGGTACTACATGCGTATGCATAAGCACAAAGACACAGGTCATTTACTACCCCACAAATTACACGATCATTTGATCAGTAACACTGTAATACCAAATCAGCACAGAATATATATCAGAAACATTCGCATTGCATAATATGAGCATCGATCTCAGCAAAATAAAACATTTTTTTAAATAGCTTTCAGTGGTGTGTCGCTCTTTATTAGATGAGCTTTGATTACCGCCTTCACATGTCAACTTCGCGTACAGTTGAATGTTCAGTTCCGTCATGAAGCTATGTACACGTGTAAACTCTTTAACCCTAAGGAACGGAAAGAGACCTGTAACACAACCACTACAGTCAGTAATACTACAGGCTATCAAATAGGTTGTACTACAAGAATGTCGTGTATAGGAACACAGTATACTTACCGTTAGATTTCAGAGAGTGTGTGTCTGTGTGTGTTTTGCTTCCGCTAACCTCATTCCATTTGATCCGAACGAAAAACCTCAGTCAAGTTTCATGTAATCTAAACATCGGCACGTATTACTCTGCGCTATATATAGATGTATTGTGTTGTAACAGTCAGACGACACAGACCACGTGTGCCTGTCTAATATAACGATACTGTCATGTTTACACAGCAAAGCACCGCAACCTTCATACCTGTAGCTGTGTTGGTTAGTTATCCCTTCTTTAACACAGATACGTCCTATTTACGTTAGCACATAAAAGACTGGAGGTTTAACTACACGTCCGGTTAGAGAAAATGTATCATAAATCCTTCCGTTGCCAATGCGTTGCCATCAATCATCACTTAGTGGATAGTGTTGCTACGGACTCACAATACGGCATGATAAAAGCAAGCACGTAAGCAGATGTTGGGGTAGTTGTGTTATCACTATACCATGAATAGATCTTTCGATCCATGTGCGACATGTGTGTGAAAGTGACGATTTGTTTCTAAAATATCAGTTTGAAGTGCGACCCGGGCGCGGGTCGCTTATTTCCCGCATATTATTGAGGGCCGGAGTTCTGACGTTAATCAACGACAGACCGATATAACAAAAAGTCGATAAAACGTCAGAATAATTCGGACTCTCCTTTAAGCAGACAGTTTGGCAAAGGAAGTAAACAGCTTCTTTTCCTACTTTACTAATAAAGGTAAATATAAAAAAAGGAAACAAATCTACTGAGATTTCTATATGCCATTTCTATCAAAACAAAAACAAAAATAGTGTTTACGTTACGGTACATCATTTATCCCAATTTTGAATTACATAATAAAATAATATATTCGATTTATACCAACGAACAAATCTTGCAAGACACCATCCTCGATAACCCATGAGTTACGCTCACCTACGCTCTCGGTAACCCTGGGGTATATGTCATCACAAAATCGAAGGCTCCGTGTGTGTGCGCCACCTTACGCCAGGTTAACGATACAATTAACTGGCTTTTATTTCGGGTAACGCTCCTCTGCAATCTTCAAACGACAAACGTCATCTAAGTGAATTGTCATGGTTTTGCAAACCTGAGATTAACTCAAATAGCTAGCCAAGTCCCCTAAATTTTGTTATGGCACATCCCGTGGATGCAGAAAACGTAATTGAGAGTAACCCCTGGATCATTGAGGATAGTGGAAACAATAGCCCACCACTTGCAAATGTGTGTTCTAGTGTGAATGATTTGACTTGTTTCAGTTAATGCTTACAGCATCTTTTATTTGATTCTGCTTTTTGCAGACTTCACCGTCCAATACATTTTTGTGATCATTCTCATAACTCAATGGTGGGTGGGTGGGGTGGGGGTGGGTAGGTATGGGGTGGACGTGGGGGCGTTTTCTTCAGCTGGTTTCTTACGTCTACAGCCCGACCAATTTGGCTCCCGTAACGACCTCAGAGTGCTGGGAAGAAGCTATACCTAAACGTATTTTTAGAGGAAAAAAGATAGCAATATTTAAAAGAGTGATTACGTCGGATGGTAGATGTAGAGGCTTCCAGGTAGTCCTCGGCTCGGATGTTTAATAAATCATGTGTAATTTTGTACGTGGATGTTATCTGGATCATGATCCGATTGTAAGGACTGTATCATGTCGGATACACTGCTGGTGTTGCGGTATATGTCAACATGTCGATTCTCTTTGAACTATTTCCTCCTGGTCAGTCACATTTTGGTTTTAGGGCTCGATACAGAAGAACAACATTACAAGTTGGAGCGAACAAGTATGAAATATGTACGGGCCTTGGTATCTTCTTTAGGCGTTTTCAGAGTCCTTCTAAGGAATCCAAGGGTGCTGTTTGTCTTCTTACATACTCCATCAATATGATGTTTCTATTTATGCTGGCACACTTGTATTTTAAGGAAGTGTTTTTTAATAGCGTACTTAGCTTTGTGATCGTCCTGTTCTTTGTGATCCTCAGGACATTACACTTATCTAGAGGGAACTATTCCCCACTTTTTCCTAGTCAGCCAGTTCTGCTAGGTCTTGTTGCAATATGTCACCGTCTTCTTTTCCTCTACGAATTATGTTACCTTATATGTGATGTTGTTAGGAACGTCATTTATGAATAGAAGAAAACGGAGAGGTGCGAGATAGGTCCCCTGTCTCGATCAAGTGACAACTGATGCGTCTCCTGATGTTGTTCCTTCTACCATGACCCTTTGAGTTGGCCCTTCTAGAAAGCTCTTTATCCAGGAATTAGTTCGCCCACGTATGCTGTAGAAGTCTAGCTTCCTCAACAAGCGCTGTTGTGGAACCCGGTCGAACACTTTGGAAAAATCCAGGATAATGAGATATTTCAGCAGGCCGGAGTCGATGTTGCTTTAAAGGTCATGGCAGATTGTTAGGAGCATGGGTATCACATCAAAAGAACAGCTCAAACGAGCGTTGTGAATGAGTGGTAATCCTAAACACAAGGCAAATTCACACATGCTGGAAAATGGATGTAGCACCGGGCATAGTGTCACAATTGTCAGTAGTTTGTCCATTCTGTAATTAACAAACCACCGTATGACGTCAATCGTTTAGTTTACTGGTGATGTGCTCGACGTCTTGTCAATGTTGATATTGACATCCTACACTTCTCAACCCAGCCTTACTGATATAACACAATATTTATCTTGCTTTTAAGCTAAGCTAAACATGTGCATCATTTGAAAAAGAAAAAGGTCCTTCTTTATATTCAGGAGAAAGACTCTGGTCAGCAGAGACATATAAGCACACAAAGACTTGCCGTTACTTTTGTACTGTATAAGAATCATAAACTTCCGCTGCCAAGTCTGTACTCCTAAGGTATCGATATGTATGTAGCAGAACTTGGCGGGATCGATCGTCGGCAGTAAGGTCGGTCAGTTGGTAGAGCGTCCGTATAGAGATCAAAGGGTCTTGGATTCGAAACCCGGCTTGACATTTGCATCTCTCTTTCTTCTGTTACAGAATTGACGAGCTTGCCAACCCTTATTTCAAGCACTGTGTTAACACTTAGCAAGGGGATCCGAACCTGAGTTGTGTCTTCGGGAGGCGAAGACTTAAAAAAAGAAGGGAGGAAATAGTGGAACTGGACTGGATCTATCGTCGGCAACCAGGAACTCAATTGGTAGAGCGTCCGTCTAGAGTTCAGCGGGTCCCAGGCTCGAATTCCGGTCTGGCCGTTGCAGTTCTCTTTCTCAGTTACATATGTTTGTTTTGTATCTTGGAAGTTTAAAACTGCAATGTAATATAATTGCATTGTGGATTCATTGGATTGCGTGTACATTTGTATCTTATAGTTATTGTTATATAGATTTACTGTAATACGTATATACTGTGTCATAATGTTAAGAAGCGCTATAGGTTGACAGTACAATCATGCAATAACAGATTTGTTTGATTTGTCTATTAATTGCTATTGAAACTGCTGATATTGTTGAATGACTGTATATATATATCAAATGATGACATTGGAATCAACTGACTGGTTTACGTACCAGGGACACGGTGCAATCTGATTAAAATCATATGTTACATGGCTTCGTTAACTTCGTACTACGCAGGCAGAGCCATGTAACAGATGATTTTAATCAGATTAAAGGCATATTATGGTCATTGACTGTGACAGTATTACGTCCGTATTATACGGACTATCGGCTTATTAGCAGACGGGGGGTGGGGGGGGGGGGGAGTTTCAATGCATGTTATGCCATTACCGCTGAATAAAATGGCAAAAATTCGGCAAAAATCCTATTGTTGATATAGGAGAAGTCGTTCTGGATGGTACATCATGTGTTTAAATAAATATATCAATATACCGTTTGGAGAGACGTTCCATCCTTTCATGAAATAATTACAAACGGGCAAACACGTTCGTATCCGAAAGATTGGATGGCCAAACGTACCCCGCCTTCGGCCAAGTTAATTTGGACAGGCAGTCTTGGGTTTTTTTGGCCCACGTTAATATGGAATCAGTATAATTATGACGTCATAAAGCATGCGACGTCAGATTTTCCAGCCAATATCCCGAATTTCCGTGTGTTGCGTGGGCCGAAGCTAGTAATCTACCCCAAATTTCAATTGATTCGTATATTACAGCAATTCGAAAGTCAATATTTGACATGTATGTATATTATCATGTGAAGGAGCTGTCAGTGTATTACACGTATGACATAAATATGTAGCGTTTCGGTTTACAGAAAGTTCGTATGTATCTACATGTACGTTTACATGTATGCATATGTAATGTAAGTCATAATTCCAAGATACAATAATTTTTATTCAACGTCGCATATTTAAAACAGTAAATATTAGCGCACTGTAGTGCTATTCTTGTGACAAACAATGAATACAATTAAGAAATAACATGGATGAATAGTAAGCAGGTAAATGCAAAGCTAGTTAAGAAATAGCAAGTAAATATCAAAGGATATTTTAACAAGTAAAAAAAAAGGGGGGGGGGGGCAGGTTCACAGTGTAAATTTGTAGGGGGCCTAAAATTTACTTTTAATTTAAATGCACACATAAGCATTCATAGAGAAGGTAGAAAAATTAAACTTAAACAAGGACTACTGGGAACAGATCCTACTTTTACACAGATCGCCGTCCCAGGGGCGAAGCAGCCTGCAAAACGTTCCCTAGTTTTCCGCACTTCTAAGAGCGTTTGACAGGCTGTTCCACACCCGGGTCGTCTCAAATCTGAAGGATCTCTTTCTGTAGCCCTCTGTGTTTACCCTTGGTATGCTGGCAGTCTGTTGTTGTCTGAAATTATAATTAAAATAATTTAGTTTAATAAGGTCATATATGAAATCAGGTGCCATTTTTTTTACAATTTTGAAAACTTCTTTTGGCATAACGTTTTGCCTGTTTACATTTAAGAAGTCAAGTTTGTGTTTTTTCAATAATGTTTTTTAAGTTGACAAATAATAGTTTTCAATAAATCAGTTTGCCCTTTCCTGTATCTTTTCCATTTTCCCCGAGTGTAGTCCTAACTCGAATGCACAATGTTAAATGATACAAAATCCAATCACATGAAAAGAAAAAAACGACACTACACACCTACAAATTATCCCTATATTTCTTATACATAGCTACATAGTACCTCAGATGTGTATGCGCTGACGTTCTGTGCTTAAGAGAAACTTCTTCCTATCCATTTACACTTAAGCTACTTTCCCACATAGACGATCTTGGTCAAGACCAGGCACGACTTGAGCATATCTAGGCAGCCGCGCTCAGTCGCATTAATATTGCGGTCGGGAACAGGATCGTGATCAGTCGTACATGTATGTGATCGGTGGTTGTCTAGTGTGGTCGTGTTGAGGTCCTGATAAAGGTCGTGATTGTGGGAAAGTAGCATAACACTCCAATCTACTTGTAAAAGTAGCCTATCACAGTACAACCATGCTTACGTATTTACGGTCCAGTGCACTGCTAGCTGGGTGTGTTTATCACCGAGTTGGATATGTATCGAATACTTCATGTGAACTCATATTTTTAGGGCTGTGATTGTGTTCTATATCTGTGACCTCTAGATCTTGTAACGCACAGATGTGTGTCTGAGTGAACAATATGTAATCTTGAAATGTCCTTGTATATATTCCTTCTGAAAAGTTTTGTCCGGTATATATATATAGTAACGGCACGGACTTCGATCTTATCTAATTCCGTGGTAATGGCAAGATCTACCCATTAATGCGTAACATATGATAAACAGAAGTTTGAATATAAAACGGGTCACACTAGACTGGCTTCCAGCCCCTAAGTTTTTATGAAGGATTTCCTGGCTACATTTCACTTCTAGCTTATCTCCCCTAGATTAGAACTTACGATTAGACATCCAAGTGATAATTGCTGATGTGGCATCGTTGAAATCGAGTTCAAGCTTGTGGTGATGCATCATTGTTACTTATTATTTCCTTAATCATAACTGTGTAGCAATATCTATGGAAATAATGGGTTTTAAAATTTTAAAAACAAATCCACTCGTTTCTAGCTTATCTCCCCTAGAAAAGGGTTGAGCCCTTGTAGATAAAAGGGTTGAGCCCTTCCGTTGTAGAGTTTGCATAAAAAACTCAAACACTACATTGTTTTTGGTTGAGTCACTTGATGTTAAGAATGGTGTTGGAATGTAGATCCAGTCTTAATACCAAAATGAGGGGTTGAATTTCCTCGGGTGATTTCTCCAGAACTTGTTAAGTCTTTCCTTGAAGCAGCTTAGGCTCGGTGATGAGACCACTTCCTCAGGCAACGAGTTCCACGGTTTAATAATGCGGTTGCTAAAGAAGTTTCCTGTGATCAGCTTTTTGTAGGGCCTTTTAAACAGCTTTTTGGAGTGCCCCCTTGTAGATTTGTATTCGCAGTGTTGGAATAGTTTATCCTTATCAAGTTTGTCGATGTTATTAAGGATTCTGTACACTTTGACCATGTCTGCTCTCTCCCTCCTGTATTCCAGGGTTGGTAGACCGAGTATTCTTAGATGTTCAGCCTATGATTTGTTTGTTAGTGTCGGTACTCTTTTCGTTGCTCTTCGCTGGACTTTTTCAATTATAATTTTGTCCTTGGTATACAGGGGTGACCAAATCGTTGAAGCGTATTCAAGGTGGGGCCGTATAAGAGCTTTGTAGAGTGTTACAAATATGGTTGGGCTCATATATGTAAAACTTCTGAATACTGCTTTGCTTTGCCGGCTGCTTTTTGGACGTGTATGGAAAAATTGAGTTTTTCGTCGATGTGAACTCACAGATCTTTTTCACTTTTCACCGTAGTGATTTCGATGGTGTTTCCGTATTGCGTCAGCGAGTAGTTGGATGACTTGGGTTTTTGTCCAATTTCTATATGCTTGCATTTGTCCACATTCAGCTTCATCATTCAATTTTCTGTCCATTGGTACATTCTGTCGATACACTGTTGCAGTCTAGCTCTATTTTCTGGGGTTGAATTATTAGCTGATATTTTGGCGTCGTCCGCGAATAGTTTTGTAGTACATTCTAATACATCTGGCATGCCATTGATATATATCAAGAACAGAATTGGCCCGAGTACAGTCCCTTGTGGGACCCCGCTTAGTACTGGCAGACTCTTTGAGGGAGTTCCATTGATTATGACTTGTTGCGATAGTCATGTCAGGAATGTTTTAATCCAGTTTAAGATTTGTCCTTTGATCCCACATTTTTCCAGTTTGTTTGATTAGGAGCCTATGACACACTTTGTCAAAGGCTTTGCTAAAATCCATGTAGATTACGTCAACGTTTTCCCCCTCATCAAATGTCTAGTTCCATTCTTCCATGATTTCTAACAGTTGGGTGGTGCATGATTTTCCTGGAAGGAAGCCATGTTGATGTTTGGTAAATATTTCGTTTCCTTCCAGGTAAGCCATTAATTCGTTTCGGATATTTTTTTGCAGAATTTTGCATGGAACCGAGGTAAGACTTATTGGGCGATAGTTTCCTGGGTTGGTTTTGGTACCCTTTTTAAATATTGTTGTAACGTTCGATTCCTTCCAGTCTTTAGGCAATGCACCCTCATCTAATGACTTTTTGAATACGGTTTGGCTATTGCATCACATGTGTTTCGTCAATGAATTTTTGGTGTAGGTTGTCGGGTCCTGGAGCTTTGTTAGGGTTTGTTGCTCTTATGGCCGTAATAACTTTTTCTTGCGTCATTTCTATTAATTCTCGTATTTTTTGTGGGTTCTCTCCCTTAGTTCTGGTGGCTCTCTGTTGTCATCATGAACAAATATACTAGAGAAAAATTCATTCAGTAAATTATTAGAGTTATTTTTTTTTCTAAATGATTCAATATTCTAAAGACGGGGCCAGTCTAGGGTCACTCATGCTTAGTTGTGATGTAGAAAGAGTATGATTCAAAAACAGTGCGTTGCTTTCATAATGCCATGCATGCAATATACATCACAGGGACCTGAACATTTGTTACAGCTTTATTTGGACCCAAACTAAGGTGTTCAGAGTAATTTTACATGTTTGAGGGGTTAACATCGACTTTCGGTAAAAATGACACCCTAAATGATCATTTGCTCGCGATCGTATATATATATATGATCATTGGGTGTCATTTTTACCGAAAGTCGATCGAAACCCCTGAAACATGTAAAAATACTCTGAACACCTTAATTTAGATCTAAATATAGTTGTAACAAATTATCAGGTCCCTGTGATATACATAAGTACATTTATTCTTGTTCTTCTATAACGTACGTGACACGGATCGAAGTGCTGTATCGTGTGTTTATATCAACTGACCGGATGTGAACGAACGCTACCCAAAATGGAACACCTTTGAATATATATTATGCACCATTTTATATTTTGCATCAAAAAAGAATGGTATGTATTCCCAATCAAGATTTTTATAGTGTATAGTGCAGTTTTGGCAAATTTCATTTGCCTAAACTATATAATGTACTTCGTAAACATTGCTCATATTCTAGATTAAACTATTAAAAAAAATGAGAAAAAAAATCCCAGGAAAAGGAATACAATGCGACACCATAAATATCTGATCATATTTCTAAACATGGACAATAATATATATGTAATAAACAAATATTTTAGGGGGAAATTTAAATGACAACAATTTGTCATAAATTGTAAAACGTTTTTGAAATGATGAAAATTATATTGAATATGATTTTTCATAAACTAACTTATATAATGAAGTGTTTCATTTTGGGTACTCGACCAGCTTAAAATTCCAAGCGTATATATATATATGACTCACTTTAATGAGCTCGATACTGATAAGACACACGCGGTATTGATACTCAAGAAATGAATAAAATGGAGGCTAAATGCATGTACTTGTTTCTCAGTTAAAAAAGTCTTTCAGAAATTTTATTTTGGGTGCCCTCGAACTATAGCTATGTGAAGTGGTATTACAGTACAAAATTATATTTCAAAACTGTTAACGGACATAAAGATAACTATCATGACCAGTTGTTTTATCATTAAGTAACTCGATCGTGATCGGATAGGACAAAACATGTGTTAAATGAGATCGTACATGTCCGGTGCGTGCATGGTCTGATGACAGTCACTTGACAAACCGAAAGTACACTTTGTACCCTCATCACGTGATTCTGGAAGTCATGTGATTGTTTTTCACAGTCAATATGGCGACCGGAGGAGCAGGATGTCTTTTTGTTGTCTTGATAGCAGGTAAATTGATATTCCTTTTATTCTAAATTGCACAACTGTAAGTTAATTAGAATAACTATACAATTACCATTTTTGACCTAAGGTTGTTCAAAACTACCGATATATTTAATTTGTGCGCGTTTTATTAAAAATACAATCAAAGTACCGTGTACAATAACAACTTTTGAACTTACTATTTGACAAACCTAGCCCGAGTTTCCTCTGGCCCTGACACCAGACTTAGACATTTTGACAGATCAAGATGTCTGTGATTACATGGCCAGAGACAAAACTCGGGCTATGACTACTCCTATAACATAAGAGGCCGCTGGTCGGCCTTTTTTCTAGCGGATGATTTGCACCTGTCAAAAGTATCTCGCCGTGTATACCTCTAACACTGGGCTATCAACCCTACACACACGCAGGAGAAGAACACGCAATTTTTCTCTCTACAAAATAATACACCAACATATAGGAAATGCACAAACAATTTCATCCTGTAGACACCAGAACACGGCAAGGACACGACCTTAGTTACAGACATATATACACATCCAAAGACACATACAGACAATCAGTCTCATTCTTCCCATACACCATAGGAACCTGATCCTACCCAAAACAATTATCCAATCAGACACACTAGCAAAATTGAGGACATGCATCACATATAACATACTCAAACAAATACAAAATCAGCAACACAACTAACATACACTGCTTTTAACTTGTTTTTAATCCTATAGCATTTTTTTTATTTTTTTTATCTAAATCACTGTACAATTATTAATTACAATTAACACACTTAACTGCACAAGACCTAAACAATCTGTAATCCTCAATATTGAGGTACATGTAGGATGGTATAAAGATGAAGGTGAAGCCAGATTGCAGGTGATGATTTGTGCAACGTAACTGGATATTTATTGAGGCAAAGATACAGTGACGTACCATAAATCTTCCACGTAACGTTATTTTCCCATTAGATTCTCTGTTAATTTACTATTGGAAAATTGATTGCCCTGGCGCTTTTTTTTTCTTTAAAAATTCATGAAATTCAGCACAAAGTTTGAAATTATCAAGCACATCACTCCATAATCCTTTTTATAGAATTCTAACCATGATGGGGTACTTGGCAAAAGTAGATTAAATTACGACAAAATTTAGCATTGTGTCTATGAGAATGACGCAACATGTGACATTTCTGCTGGGATGAAAAGTTATCAGTAACTGAGACACAGATATTAATATGAATATTATACCAGAACAAACACATGATTATTCTCTAACAGGATGTCAACAACATTTTTAAAATCAATTGATATTCCATATTATGTTTATTTACAATATTGAATGCTACATTGTTGATACCCTCTATATATCTGAATAACTGCAGATAAATCTTGTTTGCTTTTAGGTACATAAGTCTGCATTGATTGTTCCTTTCATATGTGTCTATATTATCATTTTTACAATAAGATGTGTCTGTGGTATTGGTGCCTGAATGTTACAGCTTTATTAAATATATCTTATAACTGTATTCTTATTTTTCTTATTTTTCTGTGTCAAAAATGTTATAGCTGTACTTTTAGCACTTACCGTAGTTTAAACAATATTTTATTAACAAATATGCAGTACATAATATAAATTTGTACATAATATAATGTTAGGGATCTGGCAACAAGAGTAGGCTCTTATATTTAGCCATCTCCCAAACACTTAGCAGCTTAACAAAAAAACTTTGTTTGACTAAAATGGCTTTCATTGAAGGTAAAACCACCAATCTTGATCTGCATACTTTACAACTTATCAAGCATATTTTACTTTTGTTTTGAACTTATCATGTGTATTTATGTCTCTACTTCACATTTTGTAACATTTTTTTTCAGTGATCTGCTCATGTAGGGGAGACAACCCACCTCAATGGCCTTCCAGCTACCAGCTGACGGCTTTCCTCGAGCTGCCCTATGCAGAAATCAAAGAGCCACTCACTGCCTATTATGATGGAGTCAACAACATGAGCCGAGTAGACTATTATGGTGGTAGGCTTGATATATATACAGTACATAGTGTAACACAAGGACCAAGTTAAACTTATAAAAGGACAATGTAATTCTGAAGGCAGAGCAATTTTGTATGTACATAGAGCAGGATACATGTATGTTAAAAAGATGGTGAAGTTAAACTGTTAAATAGTTAAACTAATTTTAACATAATTTTATGGGTTATCATTTACAGCTTTATATTATCAGAAACAGTTGAGGAAAAGATATATTATTAACTGGCAATTTATGGGAAGTTTCATACATTTTTATGAAGTTGTTAATATATGACATCGATCAAGTATATATATATATATATATATATTATATAAAGAAAAATTCTTAACAACTAGTCTTAAGTACTTTCATCTCTTTTAGGAGATTTCTTGAGAAATTAAATGGTGCATATTATAAAATTTACATTATGTTAAGGTGAAAATCAGTTGCTTTTCCTACTGGTTACGTCAAACTTAGATTATGATATATATATATATATACTTGATCGATGTCATGTATTAACAACTTCATAATATATATATATATATATATCATAATCAAAGTTTGATGTAACCAGTAGGAAAAGAAACTGATTTTCACCTTAACATAATGTAATTTTTATAATATGCACCATTTAATTTTCACTAGTATGAGTAATGACCCATCATACCAGCTTTTTAGTTCAGACTCCCAAAATTGTTGTTTCTGGAGTTACTTTATTTCCTCGTATGCATGATTCACCCACGTCCCTGTATTATGTACAATATAACAGAGAGTGTTTGTGTTTTTGAAGTAAATATTGGGTAACAAGAGAAAATAGGAAGCCTCTTACACTTAAGTGGTCTACATATAGTCAAAATACAATATCTCATTTTTACAGAACTGCAATAAATATGGGTGGGCTTACTATCAGGCATTGGCTTTAGGAATTGCCGAATAAATACAGTACCAAACTAGATAAGTTTACGTTGACCCATTTTCCAATTTGGTGTAATTGACATTTAGTGACATCTATATATATCACTGATGTTTTGCACATGAAGTAATTGTTGCAAATTCATTGAGCAGTAAACATTTATTGTATTGATAGTGTGTGATTATTAAAAAAACTATTGCACGCTTAATAGTGGCATTTTTTTCATTGGAGTATCATATCATAGCTGTGTAGTCATTGTGGTGAATCTGGTGAAATTTCAGGCACGGTGAAAACTGTTCAACGTCAGGATGTCAAACCATACGGTGCTGGGTTTAAGATTGCACCTATCACTACCTACAAAGTGACCAATCAAGTGACCTGCTTTGGGATGAACGGCACCAGTGATGGACCAATCACGATACAGAGTGTCTTGCCAGACCTTACTGGATTTCAGGTACATGTCTTAGTATCCCCCTACCACTGCCAAAAAAAATGAAATTATGCATTCAAAATATTTTTTTACGGCATGACTATAGCTTAAATAAATCATTTATGAAAAGAAATGTAAACCTTGCTGGACTTGTATGAAAACATAACTGAGATGAAATAAACAAAATATAATCTACGTGTTCTGTGCGGAAAAACCTGGATTTCAGATTGTTATACCATCGCTGAAACAAGTTGAGCTACCTAGAAAACAGAAGTGCCCTGGCCAAAATGTGCTACAGTTATATTAAAACAGAAGTTAAGGGGAGGTTACTGTATATATGAAAACTGGCAGTGCAGTGGGACAGAAATCCTTGCCTAATGAGCAACTTGCTGAGAACCAAACTGTAAATTAAAAAAAAAAAAAAAATCTTCAAATTTTAATGTGAGTATAACAGGTCAAAGAGCTAAGTTCATGTACCAGTCTTTCAATTGACACCAATACAACCTACAAAATCTGGGGCTTTCTTCTGTCATAATCCTAACTTGAAAAGTTCAGAGGATATTGGCAGACCAAAACTAGATCAGTCTATAAGACTTGATACATAAAGACAATTTTTTGTGCTTTTTCAAACTTCACGTTAAAAATCTATTATGAAATACTGATGCATTGTACATTTAAAGAAAAACAAAAATTAGTTTTAACTTAATTCATGGTAGGTACCCAGTAATAAAATTTCTGTTTGAACTTCTCGAACATTATAATATCACTACTCACTGCTGGATTTTTTGGATTTTTTTTTCAGAAAGTAGGTAAAAGTATGAAGCTGGGAGTGGTGGTTGACGAGTGGCAGCTGGTGAGTGTTGTCGGGGAGAAGAAGAACACATACACCATGTGGATTAATTCTGATGGAAGTCCACATTTCTATGAGATGATGGGCTTGGACACCCTTCTGGGTTCCCACTATGACAAATACTACGTCAAATACAACAACTTCACAGCTAACGCCAAGTTTGATGACAGCGTATTTGCAGCTCCTAAAGGTAAACACCTATTTCTGGTAGGTAAATGTACATTTTATAACTAATTGAATACAATATCTTAATTTCCATTTTTATTTTTTATTTTTTTTGCATGAAACAAGTGGTGAAATTTTCATTGAAGATAGTTCTGTTCAGCTGAAATGATAATTTCATAAGAAATTTCATATGGTAAATGCTATGGCATATAAAAAAATGTTCTATGAAATGTAATTTATGTGCTGTGTTAATTTGTGTGTTGTGCTTGGCAGATATGACCTGTGGGGACTTTCCCGGCCCAGGTGCCAGTGAACGCCACGTTTTGATGAATCCAATGAAAGAGTACATGCACCACTATGACCAGCACGCCCAGGACCTGTTTGGACAATTCAAAATTAAACATGGCCGCAAATACCAGTCTGTCAAGGAGCATGCACAGAGGCAACATCACTTCAGAAATAACCTAAGGTATTCATATTCTTCACTATGTAATACCACACTCACCAAATATAGGAGTTTAGGTTAATAGAGAATGACAATTTAGGTGAATTTATTTACTTAAGCCGCCTGTTCCCAGCTAAAACACAGCGAAATGTAGAGAGTGAAACATTTACAGGGTAAAATGTGTAGAACAACGAGTTCAGTGTTCCTTAAAATACAGACTAGATCAATAGGGACAAGTAGAGTACCGTTGGCTGGATAAACAAGCCCTGATTGTGTCACAATTGCAGCTTACGTATAATGCCGCATCAGATATATAAATATATATTGTGCCATGTTATTTTATAATAAGGGATGCAGAAAACTAGGCCGTTTTCGTTTAAACCGGTCAGACCTCAGTTGTTCGTTTATTAAATAAGGTCGTACCTAGTAATCTGATGCTGCTTTCAGGTGAGTCTTGACAAAGCCTTGCAAGGCCTGCATAAACATTTGCAGGTCTGCCAGGATTTACACCCTGTGAAATCACTATTTTTTTTAACATTTTTTTTTTTTTAATTTAGTTGATTTCGTGGGAAATCTTCATCCACGAATTCATAGGTCAATTTACAATGTTCTTGTTTTCAAAGTGATTACACAAGTTTGATATAAAGTAATTCTCCTTTGTGGTGTGTACTCATAATCCACAAATTCATATAACCATAAAATGTTTTGTCGGGCAACCATGAAATTTGGGCCCCACGAAAATACCTGATTTCACAATAACCAATGGCACAGACTGGTCATCCTTATAAAAGTGTCCCATCCTGGGTACAGTAGCGTACAGTGGCCATGGGTGATATTTTTGTACAATGAATTAACCCCTGTAATATTACATGTATCAAAATTAAAAAAAAAAAAAAACAGCACTAAAATTGGCATATGTACATGATGAAGTGGACTATGTGGGCTTCACATTTAAAAAAAGATAATTGAATTTGGTTTGAGACTACAGTTTTGCCATTTTCAAATCTGTGTCTATACAACAAAAGCTAGCTTTTCTTGTAGTCTATTTTTGTACTCAGCATGTGTAAATATTGTGAAAAATCCACCGGTATGACATATATGCTAAAACGTGAGTATTTCTGTTACCGAGTAGATGATATTTAATTCAAGACAGGTTTTAAGAAAAAAAATACTACTTGCGTGGGTCAAATTTTGGATTAAAAATCATGTTTTTTTGCAATTTTTGGCATGTTTTTGATGTGGTAATCATGGTTTTCACAAGTCCCAAATCTGGGGAAATCACCCTTTGAAAAAATAAAATCTTTTAAAAAATCNGGAGACTCTATGGTAGGTACTTACACCCCTGTATACTGGGGCTGGAGACTCTATGGTAGGTACATATACTCCTGTATACTGGGACTGGAGACTCTATAGGGAGGTACATACACCCCTGTATACTGGGACTGGAGACTCTATGGTAGGTACATATACTCCTGTATACTGGGACTGGAGACTCTATAGGGAGGTGCATACACCCCTGTATACTAGGACTGGTCACTATGGGAGGTACATACACTCCTGTATACTGGGGCTGGGGACTCTTATGGTAGGTACATATACTCCTGTATACTGGGACTGGAGACTCTATGGTAGGTTCTTACACCCCTGTATACTGGTACTGGAGACTCTATGGGAGGTACATACACCCCTGTATACTGGGGCTTGAGACTCTATAGGGAGGTACATACACCCCTGTATACTTGAGCTGGAGACTATATGGTAGGTACATATACTCCTGTATACTGGGACTTGAANTAGGTGTGTTGTGCAGGATGAATCCGCTATGCATGTTTATCTGAGATTTGCCCTTTATTTTAAGGATCTAGCCATTTCTACTGTACTCTAGCTGCTACCCTGTTGTCAGTTTTCTTCCTTTTCAGATAAGTCTTTCTTGCTTGTAAGTTATGAAATATTTTCTGCAATGTAACAATTAATTGTTGTTTAAAAATTGAATTAAGAATACATGTGCTATTGCTTATCATACGTTTTGTCGTAATTATGACTTAAAGAAAGGAATAAAAGTTATTAATTGCTGCATTTTTATGATCCTTAGATTCATCCATTCCAAGAACAGGGCTGGTCTGTCTTACTCATTAGCTGTGAATCACTTGGCAGATAAATCTGTAGAGGAACTTTCAGTGATGAATGGGTTCAGTCGTACTCCAGGCCATCACGGCGGGCTTCCCTTTGACAAAACCAAGTACAATTTGAAGGACACCCCTGTAAGCTGGGACTGGAGACTCTATGGTAGGTACATACATCCCTGTATACTGGGGCTGGAGACTCTATGATAGGTACATATACTCCTGTATTTGGACTGGAGACTCTATGGTAGGTACTTACACCCTGTATACTGGGGCTGGAAACTCTATGGTAGGTACATACACCCCTGTATACTGGGACTGGAGACTCTATGGTAGGTACATACACCCCTGTATACTGGGGCTGGAAACTCTATGGTAGGTACATACACCCCTGTATACTGGGACTGGAGACTCTATGGTAGGTACATACACCCCTGTATGCTGGGACTGGAGACTCTATGGTAGGTACATACACCCCTGTATACTGGGACTGGAGACTCTATGGTAGGTACATACACCCCTGTATACTGGGACTGGAGACTCTATGGTAGGTACATACACCCCTGTATACTGGGACTGGAGACTCTATGGTAGGTACATACACCCCTGTATACTGGGACTGGAGACTCTATGGTAGGTACATACACCCCTGTATACTGGGACTGGAGACTCTATGGTAGGTACATACACCCCTGTATACTGGGACTGGAGACTCTATGGTAGGTACATACACCCCTGTATACTGGGACTGGAGACTCTATGGTAGGTACATACACCCCTGTATACTGGGACTGGAGACTCTATGGTAGGTACATACACCCCTGTATACTGGGACTGGAGACTCTATGGTAGGAACATACACCCCTGTATACTGGGACTGGAGACTCTATGGTAGGAACATACACCCCTGTATACTTGGGCTTGAGACAAGTGTAGATGAATGCACACCTAAAGTCAGGATTTTTTGTTTTAGTTCATGAGAAAGAAAAGATTCATTGATCTATATTAATGAACAAAATCGTAAAAATATTATAAAGTACAAACTTGTATGAGAGACATTTCAGAAACACACAAGAAAACCTCTTGTCAGAATGATTTTCATGATTTTATGTTTGATAACTGAAGATCTAATAAAGTGTTCTCTGCTGTATAGGTGCTGTCACACCTGTGAAGGACCAGGCTGTCTGTGGATCGTGCTGGAGCTTCGGTACTGTCGGTACCATTGAGGGTGCTTACTTCCTCAAGGTGGGTAAGACAATATTCAGAAACTAAAAAATGTCGGCCAAAAAACGGATTTAGAATAATTCCTCAAATATCATTAAAGTCAACTTCCTGACATATACCTAATTCAACAATACAATTGTGGGAAATCTTTAATTGTAGTATTGTTTCTTGCATTTTTGTTCACTCATTTGGTTCACTGTTAGACCTTGCTTGCCCATGTTGGGTAGGCCATAGATTCTGTCCCAAAGCCAGGATTTACCAAAGTCCTTCAAAATGGGAGTTGTTACTCCCTGCTTCCAGCATACATTACACACATGGAGGCACGTCCTTAAATGACCTTAGCTGTTTATAGGACATTAGGCCTTATAAAACCTAACCAATCCGTTCAAGCATATGCAAATTAATCTTGTCAAGTCCAAATATGCAATAAACTCAAAAAAACTGCTTTTATATAGCTTGACACATCAATATAGCATGTTGGTTTTGTCATCGAATATGCTAGAGGTTAAAGTATTTCCTGTGGAAGACTTCCTCACTTTCAAAATGCATTGTTGTGCCTGCTGCTTGTTTTACTCCCCACAACCACTCAGATCACTAAGTGTCGATGTATTCTAGCAGATGTTGTCTTGGTTTGGTTTGTTTGTGTTTTACGTCCTATCAACGCCTATGGTCATTTAAGGACGTGCCAAGTTTTGGTTGTTGAGGAAAGCCACAGTTCCCAGAGAAAAACCACCGACCTATGGCCAGTACCTGGCAACTGCCCCATGTAGGTCTCAAACCTGTGACCCAGTGGTGGAGGGCTAGTGGTAGCAGAATGTCAGACGCCTTAACCACTTGGCCACTGCGGCTCCAGATGTTGTCACTGTCAGCATGTAATAAACATGTGAAAAGTTGTTTTAAAACAGTCCACTTTTTAAGTATTTATGTGTTGTCCAGTATGAGCTACACTTTCAGTTTCATGTTGGAGAATTTACAGCTTTGTGCATTTTCCTTAGGAACAATCTTGTCCAAATAAACTGCTTTAGTGGTAACATGACATAGAACACATGACATGTTTCTATTTGTGTTCCATGTCAGACAGGACATCTGGTCCGACTGTCGCAGCAGGAACTGATGGACTGTTCCTGGGGCGAGGGCAATAACGCCTGTGATGGGGGTGAGGATTTCAGGTCTTACAACTGGATCATGAGGAATGGCGGTCTAACCAGTGAGGAAATGTATGGACCCTATCTCGCTCAGGTATTGTACACTGATTGCCTACATTTAAAAAAGAATAAGTTTTATCTTTGAGGTAAAAGTGTTCACTGTAATACATAATTTGGGTCATTTTGCCATTCTTTGTCTAGGAATAAAGTGGGTTTTTTAAAATTTGAATTGATAAAATGTAACGTGAAAGTGTATTTGTTTTCAATGATTATATATTTACATTTGCGTTGCAGTCCCTCTAGATAACAGTACCAAAATGTTGTTATGATTCAAGAAAAGCAAGTGTGTAGAAATATTAACAATAATACATGTACCTTTATATGACCTTTGACCTAATTAAGGAAACACAGCTGTCAACCCACCCTCCTCAAAAACAAAAACACCCAGGATCTTTTTACGCCCCCGCCATAAAATGGGGGGGGGGGGGGCATATAGTGTTGCCCATGTCCGTCCCATCCCATCCATGAGCGGGGGGGCATTTATGTCTTTCAGACATTTTCTAGTTTGATCTACAGTTTAAAAACATTTTCAGAATGGTTTATTGCGTTTTCACCCGAAAAAACTCAAATAATGAAAGTGAATGTAATAGAATGTAAATATAAGGTTTGAAATGCATCTTTTTAACATTTATGAGGGTATGCAACACATTTCCATTCAAACATATACTAGAACAGTGTAATACTATTGCTAGGCAGTGAAATATTTTTGCTCAGCCAAATGTTTGCCATCTTACATTTGAAAACATATTCACCTTGCTGAGAATTTGCTGTCCTGTTTTAATTCACTTTTTCTTATTCAAGAGTAGGAAGAGCAAAAAACTAGAATTGGGGTGAACATTTCCCATTTTACAGTAAGAAGCATGTTTATATATTCTGCAGGATAGTACCTGTCATTCAAAGGAGGTAAAGCCAGTTGTGACATTGAAGAACTACGTGAATGTCACCAAAGGTGACCTTCAAGCCCTCAAGTTCGCCATTGCTCACCAGGGACCAGTGTCAGTCGCCATTGATGCCTCACACAAGTCTCTGTCCTTCTATGCCAATGGCATCTACTACGAGCCAGATTGTGGTAAGTGATATTATATATAGCTACAGATCTGGCTACAGATTAATAATACATCAATACCTTTTGATACCAGCTAGGGCACACATAGTAATACTTTGTATAAATTAAGTTTCTCCCTGATTAAACTTACTTCAATAGCTCCATAAGATATTGATTAGATCTTTGATGTAAAATACTAATTAATGTGCCGTAATATGGAATATTCATCTATTTGCTTTTATGTAGAATATCTGCTGATATGACACAGATAGACATTTGGTGTGGAACATTCCTTTGATGTCAAAATTTGTTACCTTTAACACTTTGTGATTTGTTACAATTGTAACGATAGGGAAGGTTTATTTCCTTATTTATAACCTTTTGGAAATGTATTACAATGTATTTCCTGATCATAGATAATACTGTGAATATGGGTTTCTATAGCAATGATATATCTGCTAAAACTTGTTTCAGGCAACACTGACGACGCCCTGGACCATGCTGTCCTGGCCGTGGGTTATGGAACCATTGGTGGTCAGGACTACTGGCTGGTTAAGAACTCCTGGTCCACGTACTGGGGAAACGATGGCTTTGTCCTCATGTCGCAGAAGAACAACAACTGTGGTGTCGCTACCGCAGCCACGTACGTCCTTCTATAGAGTGCTACGTACAAACAGCCTGCGAAACAGTGCCACATTGTCTGTAGAATGCCACATCCATTGCTTTAAAGATACAGCCATGACACGAATCACCATTCAGTTGTACTGCAGGCATAGTAGAAAGTGGTGCTTTAAATTTCTGTGATATTTCTCCCTTTGGCTCAACAGTATCACCATGGCAACTTTTTCAAATAAGCTCTGTCCTTGAGCTACAATGGATATCTGGACTGTCCTACTGCTGTCATACAGGTGTATTCAAAAATGTTATATTCATAATAATTCAAAATAATCAAATGCTCATTTTTGATAAAATATTGCAATGATATTTTATAGGTTTTTATGTAGTTCTTGTTTTTTTCTTCAAAGTATTTACATAATATATAGAAGTTGATGCATGTCCTCAAATTTAGAACCTGGATACCCAGACATATAGTTACAAGTATTCGTTCATAAAATGAACACAGTTCAAATTCGTGAACGTTTATTTAGAGAATAAAATTTATGTACCTATATTCATCCATGCGTACTGTCTGGTTCATTTGGTGCTTTCATTTTCAATAACGTAATGATGATTGTGTACTTATGAATGATACAGTCAGGAAATTATGTTATATACATCGTATGAATGTTTGATTTTACTTCATGGTTTTTGTACATTCCATTGTGTTTATTATGAAATCAAAGTTAAAACGTTTGTGTGGAATGATTTTTCAAAATGTGATATGAAAAATAAATGCTTTTTTTTTGTAAACAAAACTGTGTGTTATCATCTTGTGTGGCCTATATCTACATACAGCTAAACATAATCAAAGAAGTTATAGCGACAATGCAGAATTTCAGTTTTTCAAAGCAATCCGTTCCTATATCAAGACACAAACCTGAAGAATTATACATATCACAACATATAACATAGAGAAAAACAGTCACCATGAAATAATTCTATATCACAAAATATATAACAGAAATTAAGTTTATGTTTTAGCAGTTACATGAATCGATAATTGCTGAACAGAACATAGATTGAAGAGGTATAAAAGCGTAAGCAGGTGATGTCATATTCTGGACACCTTGAGAGTTCCTTAATAATAATAAGAAGGAAAAGATTTTACCTGAGTGAGAAATACGGGAATCTTCCCTTCAATAAAGTTTCTGTATATAACTATACAGCAGTGATTTGTTTGCGGGTTGTCGGTGTGTGCACTAATGTTTATATACATTTTGACTGAAGGACTCGTCTTAGTTGGGGTTTTTTAGTTTGTTTCCTTAGTGAGGAGGTGAAGTTTAGTATAGTTTACATAGGAAATAAACATAATAGGCCATATCTTCCATTGTTTTGAAAGGAAGTTGTTCATATTTGACAGAAATACTTGTTAGGGGAAGGGGGTCTGCAGGTAAAAATTTATGAGCCTGACCCCCTAGGGGCCTGAGTTAGGGGCCGAAAAAGCGGGGGGGGGGGGATTTCAAAAATCTTGTTCTTTAGTTATAAAAATGCTAGGATCAAATACTACCCATAGCTGTAATGGCATTTGGGTGGTTTATAACATATGTGATTTTTATGTCTCCCAGGGCCCCCGTTTGCCCCTGAGGAGGGGGTGAAATTTAGTATAGTTTATATAGGAAATAGACATGACAGGCCATATCTTCCATTGTTTTGAAAATAATTTGTTCATATTTCAGAGAAATACTTATTAGGGGAGGAGGGTCTGCTGGTATAAATCGTGTGAGCCTGCACTCCTAGGGGGCTGAGTTAGGGGCCAAAAAGGGGAGAAATTTGGGAAAATTTCAAAAATCTTCTCTAGTTACAAAAAAGCCAGGATCAAATACTACCCATAGCTGTAAAAGCGTTTGGGTGGTTTATAAAAATTGTTATTTTCATGTCTACCAGGCCCCTGGTGAGGTGGTGAAATTTAGATCAAATTATATAGGAAATATACATAATAGGCCATGTCTTCCAATGTTTTGAACGGAGTTTGCTCATATTTGACAGAAATACTTGTTAGGGGAGGAAGGTCTGCTGGTATAATTTTTGTGACCCTGACCCCCTAGGGGGCTGGGTTTGGGGTGAAAAAGGAGGCGAATTTCAAAAATCTTTTTCTGCAGTTCCAGAAATGCTAGTATCAAATACTACTCATAGTTGTAAAGGCCTTCGAGTGGTTTATATACTTTGTGATTTTCATGTGCCCCAGGTCCCTCGTTTGCCTTTTGGGAGGGAGTTTTGTGATCTACATGGCACAATAACTAATTATCTAGAATATCATGGCTTGAAGCATAAAGAATTATCTGAAACAACTTAATTTGCCAAACAAAAATGTGATATACCCAATTATACCGTTACATCTTGTAATAATTTTAAAGAAGAAAAAGGGTTCTCAAGACTTCTATAATATACTTATCAGAAATAATGCATCAATAACTGCTCAAACAAATGGGGGACTCTATTCGACTATAATCAGGAAACTTGGGGGAAAATATATGCTATTCCTTTCAGGGTAACAAAAAATACAAAATTGCAATGGTTGCAATTTAGAATTAATCATTATATTTTAACAACCAATTCTTATTTATACAAAATTGGACTTGTAAATAACCCACATATATTGCTCGTGGTAAAGGGGAACAATGTTTTAGAAGATTTACTTCTGAATGGGAAAAATGGTTAAAATTAGTAGAACTTGACCTCACCTAACCCTGAGTCTTATGACTATTTATATCAAGTTAGTAGGTGTTATTCTCTTGCTTACTCCATCCCCTCCTATTTATGTTTACAAGCAGGTCTCTATTCAATTAGAATAAGTAGCAATGACTGAAGATGATGATGACGATGACGATGACGATGATGATGATGATGATGACGATGATGATGACGATGAGGATGATGACGACGATGATGATGATGAGGATGATGATAATTTCAATAGTTGATATGTGTGGATGTGTGTTGATGTGATGTTCTGTATAATGTCCATGTTCTGAAAATCTAGAAAAAAAAGAAAATATATATATATATCTTGCACGAATCCACCCTGTTTCTTCGACCTTTCATCATGTTCTAAGAATTTCAAGAGTCTACCAATGAAGATATCCTTTGTTGTACTATTTGGCCAGCTACTAATTAAACACTGTAGAAAGTTTAGTTTCTGTTAATGCCTAGAACCGTTTCACACATATCCGATATCGAAGATTTCCTCACATTCAGAATCATTTTTGCTGTGTAATGCTGGAATACATCTAATTGTTGTTTGTCTTTCGCCGTTAGGTTATTCTACATTTCCGACCCATACCAGTGGCGGATCCAGAGGTTTTTTTGGGGGCTTCAGCAACCCCCCACCCCCCACCCTGAGAATTTTCTTAAAAAATCATGTATTTTCACAATTTTTCTCAATTTTTCCCCACATGGAACCCCCCCCCCAGGAAATTTGGAAACCCCCCCAGATAGGTCTCTGGATCCGCCACTGCATACAATACGGTTAGTAGTATTACTTTCTTATAAATGTTAACATATGTTAGCGGTTTAGTGTGTGCAGTCTGATCCCATACGAGAAATAGTATGTAGCATATTTCTCCCTTTTCTACAGGCTTTTTCTACAGCATTTGAACACTTTAGGTCAGATATGATACATCAATTCCTAGATGAACCAGCTCGGAGTCCACAGTTTTGATGATATCCCCATTCAATGTCCACGGGACGTTAGTGACACACGTTTTAAACGAAATAATAGAACATTTCGAAGAGTTAAATGTAAAATTCCACTTTTTAGCACATTCTCCTGCGATGTTCAGTAGACACTGAAGAGCTCTTGGACTAGTACTAATGAGTGCGATATCGTCAGAAAGAGATGGGTAATCACAGTTAACTGATAAGATTCTCGCACCAGCTTTCGATGTTTCCAATTGGTTGAGTAGATCATTTATGTGTAGTAAGTACAAAAAAAAGTTGACATTACCCCCCTTGCCGTACTGACCTATTCACACTGAACCAACGTGATTGAAAATTATTATGGACGATAGCACTGACAATTCCTTGATATGAGTTACACAACATTTTGAACAGATTTCCGGTTATTCCAAGCTCATACAACTTATGAAATAGGCCTTTATGCTGCACGGTATCGAAAGCTTTGTATGTATCTACGAACGCGACATAAACATTACTATTCTGTTCCAAGTTTTCGTTTATACACTCCTGAAGATTAAATGATGCTGTCATGCAGCTCTTTCCTTTCTGAAGTCCTTGTTGCTGTTTGTGAGGGAATTCGATATTCTCTGTTTCCACCCATGGAATAATACGATTACGAATAACTGTTTCCATCAGTTTATATAATGCAGGAAGTAACGAAATTGGGCGGTAATTATTGGGGTCATTCTTCTTTTTATGTCCACCCTTATATATCGGAACTATAACTCCCATTTTCCACGTTTTTGGTATTTCCCCAGATATTCGAGTGTAGTTGAACAGTTCACTTATTGTATCTATTAGCAGTTTCCCGCCATATCTGATGTGTTCATTTGTAATATTTTCAACACCAGGTGATTTATTCAATTTCAACTGCCGTATATACACACATTGATCTCGTCAAACGTAAATGGTGAGTCTAACTCATCGACGTATCCATATGGTGAGTTGAAATCCGTCTTTCCTTTTGAATTATCCACGTTCAGTTTTTCAAAGAAGTCTGCGAAAATGTCTACAATTCCAATAGGATCCCTACATGCATTTCCCCCATGAGTCAATGCTGTACATATGTCTGGAGATGGGTTCTTTCGTTTCCGTATTGTCCGCCAGAACAATCTTATATCTAATTCAGCAGTATTATCGAGCTCGTTGTTAACATTGTCTATATATGTACTATGTGCTTTTTGAAGTTTTTTGACTCCTTGTTGTCTTTATATGCTTTATTTTGCATCCCTCGCGGTCTATTTTCATTTATCCACAATTGTCTTTTATAAAGAGCTACATTATGCGCATTTTCTATATCCGATGTCCAGTACGGCTTTAGATACTGTTTGAGATGACGTTTTGGAATTGCTTCATCTGACGAAAGCAACATACATAACGATAGTTGTTCATATAACGCGTCTACTCCAAGTTGTGTGGAAATATCAAAATCCTGAACTTTACTGAGTTTTTCCGTCAGAGCTAACTGGTACGCGATCAAATGGTCTACACTTGCTTTATTCCATGACGTATGCATTTTATGGCTAGTTTCTTTTACCCCGAAGTATGGAATACTGAGGTCTAATGAACAGACTACTGGTAAGTGGTCGGATGCTATTTCAATATCGCTGTCGTCTAATATTCGATTGTATGTAATGTTCGCAACTGTTGATTGCTCTTTGAATATATAATCTAACGTCGACTGACATGATCTGAACGTGTAATCCTTGCCAGTTCTTGCATTGTAGGTTGACTGTTTTGAAGTACACACAAATTTAGATCACGAACAAGAGTTTTCACAGCGTTTGACTTTTGTCTTGCACTAGAATACGTCGGATTGTCCATAATCCTTGCAATAAAATCCCCCGCTATGATAAGTTTTCCTCGTTGATCATAGAACGTTAGTAGATCGTGTAACGTCTGTAACGTTTCACAGTATGCTTTTATGTCGCTATCACTTTGCATGTACACACCAAATATAGATATGGGACTGTCCAGCGTTATACCTGTGACTTCAATAGCAACTATGCGTTCATTAGTCCGAATTATTCTGACGTTTACGAATGCTATATTGCAAAGACTTTTTAATTAGATAGGCAACTCCTGTTCCACCGTTCGAGTTTTCGTAACAGTTTGCAAGTATTGCATAGTAGTTTCCGTCGATACAGTCTAAATATTCATGGGACTTGTGGCAAACAGTTTGTGTTCTGTAATCGCCAAAAACGTCACAATTCGTTTCACGTAGCAGTTTGACAACACATTTGCTCGAGGAGAAAATTCCTCTGACGTTCCATGTCATTACAGTAAGTACCATTATACTCGCGAGAAATACTATCTTATACATACGGAATATCTGAGAGTAGTGGAGTCGGTTCAGGTTTTTTGGGTTTTTTTTGTTCTCTGGTTTCAGAAATAAGAATGAGTCGGGATAATCGTTTTAGAAAATATGTTGAATAATCATGAATTTATTTGATCGTAATTCTTTATCGATAAACCTCTTATTAGAAATTGGCTCATGCCTTTGTTCGTTAATTATTTGATTCACTCGAAATTGTCCATGGATCGCTTACTTCTTTCACAATTGATGTGCAATTTGTATCTAAGTGTGTTTTTACTGAAGTGAGGGTATCGGTGTATAATTTCTCGATTTGTTATTATTTGGACCTAAACTAAGGTTTTTAGACTAATTTTACACGTTTAGATCAGTTTCGGTAACAAGAGGCCCAATGGGCCTGCATCGCTCACCTGGTATTAATCTCACAATTGTAACCTTAAAAGTGGAATAAAATAAAGCTACAGGCAAAATATCAGTGTCTTGGCTTCAAGTCATTTAGAAGAACCTGTTAAACAATCAAAACACATTTGACCCCTGTGACCTTGAAAGTCAAACATGGACATTAAGTTGAACAATCTTCATAGCCCTTCGTCCCAGAATGCAACTTGCCAAATATCACCACCTTATACCTTTTGTTGATCAAGATGATACTTTTAAAGATTTATGCACTATGGACCAGATGTGACCATTAAAGTGTGTCAAGGTCATTTACATCAACAAGCAATCACCCTTTATGCTTTAGTTATTCAGAAGAAGTCGTTTAAAGATTTCAACATATTTGACCCCTGTGACCTTGAATATGAGCATAGGTCATTCGTTTAAACACATTTCGTAGCCCTACATGCCAAAATCCTTCATGCCAAATATCATCACCCTGGATCTTTTGGTTATACAAAAGAAGTCATTTAAAGTTTTTTAAGACAATTGATCCCTTTGACCTTGAATATGAGTAAAGGTCATTTGTTTAAACACACTTGGTAGCCCTTCATGCCAACATCCTTCTGCCCAAATATCATCACCCTAGGCCTCTCGGTTATTCAGAAGAAGTTGTTTAAATGTTTTTAACATATTTGACCCCTGTGACCTTAAATATAAATCAATGTCATTTATTTGAACAAGCTTGGTAGCCCTTCATCCCAGCATGTTACTGGCCAAATTTAAGCACCCTAGCCATCTCAGTTGTTCAGAAGAAGTTGTTTAAATGTTTTTAACATATTTGACCCCTGTGACCTTAAATATAAATCAATGTCATTTATTTGAACAAGCTTGGTAGCCCTTCATCCCAGCATGTTACTGGCCAAATTTAAGCACCCTAGCCATCTCGGTTATTCAGAAGAAGTTGTTTAAATGTTTTAAACATATTTGACCCGGTGACCTTGAAAATGGATGAAGGTGATTTATTTGAACAAACTTGGTAGCCCTTCATCCCAGCATGTTACTGGCCAAATATCATCACCCTAGGCCTTTTGGTTACTGAGAAGAAGTTGTTTAAAGTAAAATGTTGTCCACGGACGCCGCACCATGCCATAAGCTCACTTGGCCCTTCGGACCAGGTGAGCTAAAAATGCCACCGGCAATGATACACGAGATACGAGAAGCAGAAGCGTATATTATCACCATTGAGGGTAGTCCGAATTATTCTGACGTTTATCGACTTTTTTCATATCGGTCTGTCTTCGATTAATCGACGACAGACCGATATGAAAAAAGTCGATAAACGTCAGAATAATTCGGACTACATTGAGGGTGGCATTTTTTTTACCGAAAATTATTCATTGCTATGTCTCATGTAAAAATAGAACACGTTTCAACCTTCATCACATATGGTATATATCTTTATGCTGGNGGTCATTCATTTGAACAAAATTGGTAGCCCTTCATCCCAGCATGTTACTGGCCAAATATCATCACCCTAGGCCTCTCGGTTATTCAGAAGAAGTTGTTTAAAGGTTTTAAACATATTTGACCCCTGTGACCTTGAATATAAATCAAGGTCATTTATTTGAACAAACTTGGAAGCCCTTCATCCCAGCATGTTACTGGCCAAATTTAAGCACCCTAGCCATCTCAGTTATTCAGAAGAAGTTGTTTAAATGTTTTAAACATATTTGACCCGGGTGACCTTGAAAATGGATGAAGGTGATTTATTTGAACAAACTTGGTAGCCCTTCATCCCAGTTGCTTCTGGCCAAATATCATCACCCCAGGCCTTTTGGTTACTGAGAAGAAGTTGTTTAAAGTAAAATGTTGACCACGGACGCCGCACCATGCCATAAGCTCACTTGGCCCTTCGGACCAGGTGAGCTAAAAATGCCACCGGCAATGATACACGAGATACGAGAAGCAGAAGCGTATATTATCACCATTGAGGGTAGTCCGAATTATTCTGACGTTTATCGACTTTTTTCATATCGGTCTGTCTTCGATTAATCGACGACAGACCGATATGAAAAAAGTCGATAAACGTCAGAATAATTCGGACTACATTGAGGGTGGCATTTTTTTTACCGAAAATTATTCATTGCTATGTCTCATGTAAAAATAGAACACGTTTCAACCTTCATCACATATGGTATATATCTTTATGCTGGAAACAATAACTGCACTAAATTACATGTATATGAACACATACTGTATAACTCATGTCCATGTCAAAAACACCCATGTCCATGTATAAACATAATTAATATGATTTCACCATACTCACATGCGTTGTACTCACACAAACCCATATGCATGATATTAGACATTTTCAGACATTCCTGTATCTACTGATTATTGATATATAAATGCAAAGAGAAGAAATATCAGTCCCACACAAAAAGGTAAATGAGAAAGCACATACTGTCTACTGAGTACATTGCATTGTCTTTATAAGAAAGAGGAATTGAGATAGAGACTGAGAAAATAAAAAGAAAGGGAGAACAGCGAACACAAAGAAAAGAGAGAAGAAATGTAGGAAAAGTTGCGGCTCTAGACCAAATTTAGTAAAAATCCAATCATCCGTTCAGGACTAGGCTAGACTTGTCACGCGTGTACGTGCACGTAATTGACATTGACATGTATTTAGGTATGGCTTTCGCCAAGGTGTCATCTGAGCCAGTTTCACACCTGACCATTGATTTGCAGGTGATACTTGCTACAAATAGAATAACTTCTGTATTTCTTTGATTTCTTTTCGATTTATAGTAAATCATTCCCGCGATAATTTACTTCATGGGTATTGAAAATTATTTTCTATAATTCATCCGATATGATAACGATACATTATTGTATATTATTCCCGAGATAAATAACTTCGTAAATAATGAAATTCATTTTTCTATATTTTATCCAATACAACAAAGATAAATTATTGTATATCAGTCCCGTGAAATTACTTCATAAATAATGAAATATATCTTGCAATAATTTTTCCAATAAAACGATGATAAATTATTCCAAATAATTCCCGTGATTTCAATTTACTACATATATAATAAAAATATATTTAAAAGTACGCCCGATTAAGATCTACATATACTATTTAACTTTAATTGTATACTTATTTTGTATATCAGTTTTATTGGGTGTGTACTTTCTGTATTGGGTGGTATTGGGTAAATCGATGTTTGTATTGGGTAAATCGGCGTTTGCATTGGATAGTATTGGGTTGTATTGGGTAAATCGACGGACCCTTATAGAGTAGAGTTTGAAAGGAAAAGTTGACGGACGGATGGACAGATTCCGCGCCACCACATGTACATAGCTCGCGTGACCAGCTATCTCTTTCAAACAGAGATGTAATTAAATATGCATGGATACATACACAAACTTTAATAGTACCCTTCATATTTCGGGAAACCATTGTCTGGTCTGTGTGGATCGAAGAATCGGGAAGGTTAATACTCGTTAACTAATTCACTGTCGTCTATTATAATGTGGATCAATAATTGTAGTGTACTACCTAATTTCACTGCCTCTATCGCTTACCTCCCTTCAAATAGATCTCCTTTTTTCCCAGTCTCAATATTGATCACCAAAATGTTTTTGACCTATCCAAAAAGGATTGCAAGTAACGCAAGCGTCTTGATGACCAAGAATACTTTTTTTTTCCGGGAGAAAAAGGAGGTATGAGGTATGGTAGCATTGAAAGTTTGTTAGATGATTTCCAAACAGGTTGAGCAAAATCCCTCGCATCCGCTGACCTGATGGATAATACATCATGCAGGTTAGCTGCGATAACGTAGCTTTCTGACGACGATAGATTTTTTTTATATATTGCGTCGTCAGAGCTACGAAGCGGTCCTATGCCAACTAATGGAGCAAAATCAAAAGTGTTAATCTGTAAGAGTGTAAGATTGCATAAAATTCACGCCTCATATCAGTATAATGTTATCAAAATATTGCATAATTGTTGAAAAAACGAATCCTTACCCATGCAAGAACTCTTTAACGAAATTAACAAAGTCCGTCTTGGGGAAAAAAAACCAGGCGATCGATCAGAATTTTTTAACCTGCGATTATGGTCAGTTTTAGCGGACTAGACGCCTAGTTGAATGGGTTCCGGGTTGTTTCGCCCCAAATCCTGTTCGCCCTAGGTTGTTTCGCGCCAGGTTGTTTCGCCCTAAAACAAAATTTTTAGGGCGAACTTTTTATGGTATTTTCTTTTCATTTTTATTTGTTGTAAGACACAAATTATGTCTTCTTAGTCTTCCATATCATTAAAATCAGTTTTATTTTTAAAAAAAATGTGCTTGTGTAGTTTTTAAGTACATGGTATTTTCTTTTAAGGAATACGTTATTTTCTTCACGCCGACACACATTATAACATATATTGAATTTAATGTTATTAATAAATAAGAATAGTGAAATGAAACAAAAATGGTGTAATTTTAATTACATTGTGTGGTATACAACAATATTATTTTTCCATGTTAACACATTTAGTCTAGTGTACACATAATCGTCGCCGTGTGACGATGTTTTCTTTACTTGATTTCGGCACATGTCCGTGTTGTTTTTTGCTAATTGGAGGAGATCATTTTGAGAAGTTTTGATAGTACCGACCAATAAAAATTAATATGCATATTTGAGTAGATAATTTTGAGTATGTTACTTGTCATAAATAGAGCATTTCTCACAACTGTGTTATAATTCAACATTACGTTATGGATGATTTGTGTATTTCGTGCGACTCCGTGGTAAGACGCAGACAGTATTTGAGTACATGTGATGTCTGCGACCGTTGGCAGCATAGAACATTATATGTCAATACTAATCTATGTCCATTTCGTATACGTATCTATGTACTTAGGGAAGTTAATTTAGTTTCATTATATGTCCATAATTATATGTCCATATCTTATGTATTAATGATTTGTGTTAAATAAGTTAGTAATACTATTTAGTGCTTTAATTATTTGTCAGTGAGGGAGTAAGCGGTACCAGTGTTGTGTACGTATTGTGCAAGTAGTGCTAAAGGTTTGTTAGGGTTAGTGTTTTTGTATAATGTGTACGAATTGTATTACTTAGTGTTGTGCCTTACATGAATATGTTGCTTGTATAAAAAGGGAAATGGATGTCCATATCCAAACGAAAAAAGAAAAAAAAATACCAAAAAAATACCCAAAAAATACAAACAAACATAAAAAAAAAAAAAAAGTTGGCAAAGGGGGATGTTACATCATCAAATCCTAGTCACACCTCCTCGTGGTGCAAGCTGGAAACACTAAATTTCAGATATGTTTGATATGAGGTGGCTGACGTGACAGGGTGTTTTTTAATTGTTTATATCATGTTAGAAGTTAAATAACTATTACTATTTTACATTCTTAACGTTAAAACATGTACAGGTGCTTTTTATAAAGAACAACATTACTGGTTGTAATGTGCAGTATATTCCGGATATTAGTATGTCCGTTGTCGGCTTCTTGATCTTCCGGCACGTAATATATAATTATATGTATATTATATCTGGATTCAAGAGAAAGATACGTTTTTTTAACTTTTAACATGATATTTATGACTTGTAGAAAAAAAATATTTTTTAGGGCGAAACAACCTGGGGCGAACGGGTTTTGGGGCGAAACAACCCTTAGGGCGAACGGGATTTGGGGCGAAACAACCCGTTACCAGTTGAATGATTGATTGGTTCTACATCCGCTTCACTACCGAGTAGTTCGGTTATCCAGCATTGTGCATAGTTACCGTGTCTGTCTATTTATAACACACACTGTATGTACAATGTACTGTGATATAGTCCGAATTATTCTGACGTTTTATCGACTTTTTTATATCGGCGATATAAAGAAAGTTGATAAAACGTCAGAATAATTCGGACTAACTGTGTTACTGCTACATATGGAAATGTGAAGAGTGTTCACAAAATTATTTTTTCATCTGCTACACCAATATAATTGTTTTATACTTCTTTATTAAAACGGGGCTAAATATCATAATATCCTATGAAAAAAGGGGTAGAAGTACTATCTGATGTTGCTTCAAATGATCTGAAAACAAGCCCATATATATATCTTGTATTAATGTTACAGAAGGGACAGATTTTGTATAAAATCACAGATTTTAAAGTATATAAAGTACAAAATGTCTATTCATATTTTTTCAGATAAATAGAAATTTAGGATATTACTAACACATTTATTGAAAATGGCTGAAGCAAAGAAAGCTATGGCTGAAGCAAAGAAAGCTATAGCAGAACAAAAACTGAAAGAACTGAGGAGGAAAATGGATGCTGATTTTGATAAATACTTAGCAGATACGATTGCGAGACAGAAAAAAGAACCTGCCCCTGAAGTAGAGGAGACGGACGAAGAATGGGAAGAGAGATTAGATGTAATTAAATTTTTTACATCAAACTTCACGTTAGCTATGCTGAAATTACATAATAATGCTGTGATATGTTAGTCTATTGATATCCAGTGTCCAAATTTTGATAGACAAAATCTTTTAACACTAAAATGAGAAAAATATCTTGCCTGGAATTCATTAGCCAATATTTTTCACATTTTCATTCAATAATTTCACATTGTAAATTTCTTTTTTTCGATTAACAGTAAAAGTATATAAGTCTATGCTTATTCATGCCATGTACATGTACCAAATTACCATTTTTTTCCGTAGAAATTGATGAGGCATCCAGCCTTTGCAAAGGAAGTTGATTTCAGTAAACCACTCCATCCTGCCATGGAAGGGCTGATGCGTTTAAAGTATGAAGATGAAGATCCAACAGGTATTATAATTTAAATGTCAAAATGTTGCACTCGAGGAGTCATCCTGTTAGTTCTGTATTTGGGTTATTGGTATCTTATTTATCCATTTATCAGTAATTTGTCAAAATGAATTAAAATCAATATTGCATTGTGTTTGTATCTTCATAACTAACGGGAAACCAGGTTTATTCTTTTTTTTGTTCCTATATGTGTTTGATGAGATTAAAACTCATTGTACTAATGTCTGCTGTGTATTTGATTTTTTGCTGTCTTTGATGACTTCAAATATAGCAAAATTATATCATACACATTACACAAATATAACCAACTATACTTGCACATATACATATGACCTATAGTAAAATAACTGTTTTTAAACACCTCATAGATATCTGTTGTTTTTCATTGATCGACCTTAAATTTTTCATGAGATCTGTTTAGTTTGAAAAGGATCCCAATTATTAATTTGTTTGTAGCCCGTGCTGAATCATTCAAAGATGATGGAAATGAAGAGTTTAAAAAGAAGAAATATGACGTTGCTATAGATAATTATACTGAAGCGATAAAGTGTGAGTGTCCAGACCGTCAGCTGAATGCAGTGCTGTACAGTAATAGAGCTGCGGCCCAGTATTTCCAGGGTAAGTACATGTAACAGTATTTCCAGGGTAAGTACATGTAACAGTGGGACCCATATATATATAGCTGGACCTTTTATAAGTACCAGGTAGCTAATTTATTACATCTTCCGTTATAACACATATAGCTCATCTTCTGCATGTTTTCTCGTCCAGACTTTGAAAACGTTCATACATATATAAAAATAAGGTGAATACCCGGTAAGTTAACTACAAAATGTACATGCAGTAGAAAACATAAACTGTTTTCAAAAATCGAAAGCTCATTTACTACTCATACATTGCAATGGCACATGGGAGTCACTACATCCATTTGATTTTTTGGTCGCTGATAATTCATGTACCTAAAAAATGCAAGTTGAAATGAGACTGCAGTACTCAAAATTAGTAATACAACATTGTCATGTTGCTCTGATTGCCAGGATTAAATCTAAAGGGAGATAATCTATATAGCTACTGTAAATTATTTTTTTTACAAATATCTGGATGAAAGAAAAAAATACATCAGTTTTAATATATTAAAACATGAAATTATTATTTAAGAGGTCTAGCTGGTGGACAGAATACCAATTTCACTGTGTATTATTCAAGAGGTATCGGACAAAATCCCTGATTTTGTAGCTTATATTTTAATGAAATATCAATCAGAATCCAAAATTATCTTGATTTAGTTGACATTTAAATTAAGAGATATTAGACAGAATCTCAAATTCATTACTGATTATCAAAATTTTACAATGCAAATGTTAAATAAAATAAGTACAAACTGAAAATATGTTTACGGGTTGTTGTTTTAAATGGAATATATTTGAAAATTTCAATCCCAGGATAAGACACGTGCTATATATATATTGGGCTGTTCCTCCAGATCAGCAATCCAGAAATTCTTGGTGGGGTTTTGATTTTTTCAGAGGACTGTAATGCCTTGGGCATTCATAATGTCTACGAATTACATCTGAAAGAAGTCTTATGTTTAAATGACATCAAAATTATGGATGGTTTAAAATGGGAACTTTTTTTATTTTTTATATCCAGAACTGCCACTGTATTTCAACATTGTCAAAGTTAGTGTGCTTTCTGAAAATACTATAACATACACAATCAAGTGTATATGTTTACTTACAGGGAACTATAGATCAATCAAGTGTATATGTTTACTTACAGGGAACTACAGATCAGCAATGCATGACTGTATTTTTGCCAGAAAGTTTAATTCGACACATATGAAGGCTATTACGAAAGGTATGTATGAAAACATCAGTGTATGTTCACTTCAGGTAGGCAGATGGTTTCTAGACAATATCTGTTTTGAATATCATTATTTCAGTTCAATTGTTATACATACCAGCAGCAATAATTAGGTAAAAGAAAAGATGAAAAATAAAAAACACAATTATGATACAAATTATTACAACTTAAATTATGAATCACTCTTGTTGGCTCAGTTGTTAGTGCAATGGTGATCCTAAATTGGGAGGAAACCGGAGTACCCGGAAAAATCCACATAGTCGGGCAGGTCACCATATACCTTTTCACGTCTGATTGGGGAATAAAACCATGGCTATGTTGATGAATGGCCAGTGCTTTATCCACTGTGTTACCCGAACACTTAAAAATTAGATTAATTTTGAATTCTGAGATGACTTTCTTGAGTTCACCAATTACATTTTTAATGTTCATCAAACTAACATAAAATTATGTGCAATGTGATTGCTAAATTATTGCCTGTGTTTTGTGTTTCAGGTGCTCAGTGTTGTATGGAAATGAAGCGGTACAATGAAGTTGACAGGTGGTGTTCAGCAGGACTGATGGTATAGTATATTAACTGAAGGATTATTAGGGCACAGTATCGGAGATACGGGTGCCCTATAGTAATCACTCTGTCTGTCTGTCTGTCTGTCCGTCCACAAATTTTGTTCCTGGCTGATATCTTTAGTATTTATTGACCAATGTACATGAAACTTGGTCAAGATGTTCAGTTTATAAAAATACACATTGAAGTAAAAAGTCAAGGTCAAAGGTCAAGGACATTAGGTTCAAAGGTCAAATTTTACATCTTTCCACTGATGAACATTTTGTTATGACATTATGAAGCAAAGTTGATCAGAATTAAACAAGGATTTAACTGACCAAAGGTCAAGGTCACTTGGTCAAAGGTCAAGGTTAAAATTTTGTACCTTTTCATTTAGTAACATTTTGTTATGACATTATGAAGCAATGTTGTTCAGAACTTAACACAGAGTCAACTGACCTTAGTTCAAAGTTACTGGGTCCAAAGGGTTAAGGTCAAGTTTTGTATTTTTCACTGANACTGACCAAAGATCAGGGTCACTGGGTTAATGGTCAAGGTCATTTGGGTCCAAAGGTCAAAGACAAAGTGGATCTCTGACTTTGACCCTGGCTCTTGATGGAGAAGGTATATAAGGTGAAATAAAACAAATCAAAGCTAACAAATGAGTATTGCACCGGTAATTACATTTCTGTAAGCCCAGCAAATATGGAGGTGGAAGGAAACACATCACATCATAGTACATGTAAAATGTATATTTTGCTTCCTTGCGATTCTTTTTGAAGTCCAAATGTCAAACGTCAAGCTCAGCTATATGGGCAGATTGCTTCTTGATGATTATGGGGGGATATAATTGCCACAAGACGGGGCCCTTACTGACCTGTCAGTGTTCTAGTTGTTTTGTTTGACATTCTTGATTTAATATTTCTGTTAATTTTGCTTACTTTGAAACCAACCAAAGATGTGAGGATCAGGTGACAAATCTTGATTTTAGTCTATCCCCCATAAGTTGATTTCTGAATTGTTCTCAAGGTCCAATTGTGTTTCCCATTTATACCCTCTTTTTATTCTACCTTCCCATTTATAGCCACTTTTCTTTATAAACATGTCAAAATTATTGTCTGAAAGATACTGTAGATATAGATTATAGATGATGCACTCTAAAAAGTAAGATTTTTACCATAATTTATAACTTTTACTTAAATCAAATAAATGCATTTGTATTGTACTTTTTTGCCTGTGGGGACTGTGTGTTGCATTGAAATAGACTTAGCTTCAAATTTCACTTGTGATAAGACAAGAAATTTCACTTGTGATAAGACAAGAGTTGTGCATCTATCCCATGCTTGAGTTGCTGGCAGGATTGAAAGCTGTGGACTGGATTGTCTTGCAAAAACATTTGTATTTTGCCTAAAATGTGGGTTTTAAAATTTTCGTATTATATTTAAAAATACAGAACAGTGTCAAGAAATAATTTTAAACAATTCCTCAGAATAAAAACATTGATTTGACTGTTCTTACTTTATCAGTGGCGACCGATGATTACATTACTGATACATATTATGAACAAAGAATCTTTATGAACTTGCCTTTTTTCCAAATATATGCACTTTGTAAATTAAAACAGAAATTGAATGAAACCTTGATTTCTTTAAGTCATCCATACTTTAATTCTTCAAATTATTTTATATTCAGATGGAACCCACGAATGAAAAACTGTTGGAAATGAGATTAAAAGCAGCTAAGTTGCTGGTAAGATATGCTTTTACAAAACATTTGAGGTCGCTAACAAAGGTAAATTGGCAGATTTTTTAGCTGTCAAAAGAAGATTTGTACAATATACCTGAAACCCAACAGACACTTTATTTGTGATATTAGAATTAAGCAAAATTTACAATTTTATGAAAGCTATCTTACAAAAAATCTTTCTTCTAACAGAAAGGACAAGAAAGAGACCAGCGAAAGGAAGATTCCAAAGACAGACAGGAGCAAGCAAAAGAAATGAAATTAATCAGAGAAATTCAGGTATCTTTCTGTCATCCTTGTTATCCTGGTATTTTTGCTCAAAATATAAAAAAAACTTTTACAGGGAAGATATTATAAGAGCTAGTGAATACTTAAATGTGAATGAATTGCTCTCATCAAAACTATCAGGGCTGTTGAATCTTACAGATTAGAGTGACGTAATACATTTCGAGTTGATTTGTGACTTGGAAACGAAATTTGTTTTGTCAGTCTATGTCTCTTTCATTATTTCATCATCTTTTGCTCCAAAACCCACCGCAGAATACCCAGATAGGAATGTGAGTAAAATTCTTGTACTAATAGAGTCGAGGGATACAGCTAGCAGGTTTGAAGTTGAAAGATGTACTAATTTGTTATATAAAGTCCAGGAATACAGCTAGCAGGTTTGAAGTTGAAAGATGTACTAATTTGTTACATAGAGTCGAGGGATACAGCTAGCAGGTTTGAAGTTGAAAGATGTACTAATTTGTTAATAGAGTCGAGAGATACAGTTAGCAGGTTTGAAGTTGAAAGATGTACTAATTTGTTATGTAGAGTTGAGGGATACAGCTAGCAGGTTTGAAGTTGAAAGATGTACTAATCTGTTATATAGAGTCGAGGGATACAGCTAGCAGGTTTGAGGTTGAAAGATGTACTAATCTGTTATGTAGAGTTGAGGGATACAGCTAGCAGGTTTGAAGTTGAAAGATGTACTAATCTGTTATATAGAGTCGAGGGATACAGCTAGCAGGTTTGAAGTTGACAGATGTACTAATTTGTTATGTAGAGTCGAGGGATACAGCTAGCAGGTTTGTAGTTGAAAGATGTACTAATTTGTAATGTAGAGTCGAGGGATACAGCTAGCAGGTTTGAAGTTGAAAGATGTACTAATTTGTTATGTAGAGTCGAGGGATATAGCTAGCAGGTTTGTAGTTGAAAGATGTACTAATTTGTAATGTAGAGTCGAGGGATACAGCTAGCATGTTTGAAGTTGAAAGATGTACTAATTTGTTATGTAGAGTCGAGGGATATAGCTAGCAGGTTTGAAGTTGACAGATGTACTAATTTGTTATGTAGAGTCAAGAGATACAGCTAGCAGGATTGAAGTTGAAAGATGTACTAATTTGTTATGTAGAGTCGAGAGATACAGTTAGCAGGTTTGAAGTTGACAGATGTACTAATTTGTTATGTAGAGTCGAGGGATACAGCTAGCAGGTTTGAAGTTAACAGACAGTAAAATACATCCAAGTCTCCTTACCAACCTAGAAGTGCCGAACGCGGGCAACGCCAAAGTCCACGTGGATACCGACAACAAACTTGTGTGGCCGGTCCTCTTCATGTACCCGGAGCACACCCAGACAGACTACGTGGAGGCCTTTAGGGAGGATGTCAGGTCTCTAACTAAAATCTCCTTTGTTGAAACATTAAAACTGACAGTGCAAATTGACTATCGATATACCATACTACATATAGAATTAAGTCCTTGTCGAGACATCTCAAAGAAATCACGACCTGTACATCTCTGGGGCAGACTGTACATGTAACAGTGGGGAAATCATTGTAATGAAAATGATAAAGGGGAGTCCAGTGCTTACTATATATATGACCACAAAAGTGACAAGGTGACTTTATTTAGTTTTTACTGTGATAGGCCTGTTGTGTGTATTTTGATAGTTGCAGGGGGAAAAGGAAGTTATTGTTTTGCATGTAACAAAGACCGTATTGTTTAAATAGATTTTCAATTATTGCTCTGGACCGTCTTTAAACAATAATGTGAGTCATTTTCCATATCATCCTTAACAGTATAGTCTTTTTGCATAGATCTTTATACCTGTCCGCTAGACAATAATCGACTGTCTTATTGAATTTGAAGATAATAGTCAACTGTTTTTAAGTGTATCAGATTATATCATTTAAAACATAAATCCAACATGCATTCAAATTTCAGTTTCGTTTGCTCCCATATGAAAGTAAAGGTCATCTGTATCAAGTTTATAGTAGCAATGATACCTTTGTGAGTAGTCAGTGTTCTTAAAATATAAAAATATGATTTGTGTGCTAAAAACTAGCTAAGCAGTCACGTTTTAATATTTTTGTCCCAGTATTTAGTTTCAGTAGTGATACTTAATGGTGCTGTTGTTTTCTGTACAGATTCATTGACCACATAGAGAACATGTTTGGAGCACACGTTGAGCCAGCACCATGGGACACGGACAAAAAGTACAAACAGGACACAATACAGGTAACATAACTGAACACGGTGGTACCTTGTTGTGTTGAGGGGTTTGATCTTCATTAACAGTAGAATGTACGGCCCTTTGTTCCTTTTGGATACGGATGTGGAATTATTGATCACTCGCAATAGTTTGCATAGTTATAAATGTTACTATGTTGTGTTATATACTTTTATCATACAACCACCAATGTACCTAAACTGGATCTGTCAGGCTCTGAACGATTTTTTGCTAAAGAAAGGCTGTTTTAATTCCAGGTATATTTTGAGGATAAAGAAAAAGAAACGCTTTATGAAGTCGACAGCAATGCTACCTTAAATCAGGTCCTGTCACATAAAAGGTAATTACTTGGTCGAGTTGTTTGCCATATAAAATATCACCAACTCCTGTTGAACATAAGGTTTTAAGATATGAACTACATCTCATTGTGCAGTAATAATTGTAATTTTCATGTACAGTGCGGAATCCAGTCTTGTTACATACAGTAACCTCCCATTACTCTCATTTTGGATATGATATTTTTTAAAGACAGGGCCAGAATACTTCCCTTGTCCATATTTATACACGTAGCTCTGTTGGTAAGAGTAACATGTCGGGGCCAGGATACTTCCCTTGTCCATATTTATACACGTAACTCTGTTGGTAAGAGTTACACGTCGGGGCCAGGATACCTCCCTTGTCCATATTTATACCGGTAGCTCTGTTGGTAAGAGTAACATGTCGGGGCCAGGATACTTCCCTTGACCATATTTATACAGGTAGCTATGTTGTTAAGAGTAACATGTCGGGGCCAGGATACTTCCCTTGACCATATTTATACAGGTAGCTCTGCTGGTAAGAGTAACATGTCAGGGCCAGGATGCTTCCCTTGACCATATTTATACAGGTAGCTCTGCTGGTAAGAGTAACATGTCAGGGCCAGGATGCTTCCCTTGACCATATTTATACAGGTAGCTCTGTTGGTAAGAGTAACATGTTGGGGCCAGGATACTTCCTTTGACCATATTTATATACGTAGCTCTGTTGGTAAGAGTAACATGTCAGGGCCAGGATGCTTCCCTTGTCCATATTTATATACGTAGCTTTGTTGGTAAGAGTAACAGGTCAGGGCCAGGATACTTCCTTTGACCATATTTATACAGGTAGCTCTGTTGGTAAGAGTAACATGTCGGGGCCAGGATACTTCCCTTGACCATGTTTATACAGGTAGCTCTGTTGGTAAGAGTAACATGTTGGGGACAGGATACTTCCTTTGACCATATTTATATACGTAGCTCTGTTGGGAAGAGTAACATGTCAGGGCCAGGATGCTTCCCTTGTCCATATTTATATACGTAGCTTTGTTGGTAATAGTAACAGGTCAGGGCCAGGATACTTCCTTTGACCATATTTATACACGTAGCTCTGTTGGTAAGAGTAACAGGTCAGGGCCAGGATACTTCCTTTGACCATATTTATACAGGTGTAGCTCTGTTGGTAAGAGTAACATGTCGGGGCCAGGTTACTTCCCTTGTCCATATTTATACAGGTAGCTCTGTTGGTAAGAGTTACAGATACTGCTGCTCTGTAGGTCCATATTTCAGGACCAATTTCGATGAGACTTCACTGGTATATTTGGTTTGGACAAGTTTAAATATAGGCGTAATCGGTGGAAGGTCAAGGTCACAATCACTAGAAACATTATTTCACCATCTCACTCTTAGCTTTATTGACAGATTTTCATGAAACTTCAGTTATATTTGCCTTTCAAGACATGCATATTTAAATATGGACATCATCAGTAAAGGTTAAGGTTAGTTTTAATATAAGATATAATTTAACCATCACACTCCTTGTCATCTATCTAGCGGCTGCCTCTCACCACAGATTTCTAAAAGAATTTCATCATTCCATTATTTATAACAATCCACAATGAAATTTGCAATTTTCATTTATTATGTTACAATTTATGTTGTAGATGTTTTTTCCTTTTCCCTTTTTCGTGTGTTGGTTTAGTATCAACTATTTATGTTATTCGTTCAATAAAATCTGCATTGTATCAATTTTTCATAAAGGCAGCAGAAAATTCTAGTGCTTGTCTTTATGCGAAAATTGTGTACTCATACATGTACACTAACTAACCACACCCTACATAATAAAAAAAATGTGATTTGTAACACTTGTAATGCCTTGTTCCCATATAGCACCTGACCTATTTTATATTATTTTCACAGATTCATCGTCCAGTTTGGAACACCTAGTTTTATTTTGCTGATTAAAGGATCACGTTGTCAAAGCAATTTTCTAAAATCTTACAAAAATGTAAAATCAGCATCATGAATAAAAGAATTTAAATCCCATGTGTAATTGTGATATATTTTGTGAGAGTGTTGAGACAGTGCAAGCCTTGTAAATAGTAGTGATAACATTTTGATGAAATTTAAAAGTTATGTATTCTCTTTGGAAAATTTGCACATCAATTAATGTTTCGACAAACCTGGATCCAGGCCATGGTAACCACTCTATATACTGATAACACTTTCACCCCCAAGTTTGAGAGAAGCATTTTATTGCAAGTGTGGTGAAAATCTAAATCAACAGATTCATTGAATGGTTAATGTATTACAGCACTAAAGTTAACAGAACAGCACCAACAGTTTTAATCAACATTTATTCAGTAGTACAGTAACACATATATATCCCTTCTATTCATTAACAAAACAAAAGTTTATCACAATCATTCCATAACTTTCACACACATTCTCATCAACTCATAATTGCTATCAAAAGGTCATGTCATTCAATCTATCACAGAGAAGACACTTCTAAAATCCACATAGAAAATTTCAATAACATAGCTTATAAGACAAATTTGTTATGTTTAATGTGAATAATGCCTCTGACAAATATAAGGTTTAATATTTCATATGATGATTATTTGTTGTTCTATTTTGTCTTCAAATTCACTCATTTTACTTTATAAATAGTCTTGTTTTCTTTCATTTATTATAACATACATGAACATATATAGTGTCACAATCATTACATAACATACGAAAATTACTTAAAAGTTTTCTAAGCGAAAGTTTAATGGAGTTTTCGTATTTATACTGCAATAAGCCAGGGGAAACCAACACATAATCTCTGACTGAAAGTAGGGGATGGGCTTATTACAGGACACTGAAAAGCTCTTGTTGGCATTTCTAACTGTAATATATACTGGTCATTTTATTACCAAGCATGGGCTTATTGCCACATTAATCCATAGGGGAATCCTTATTTATGTCGAACATTTGTGAAATTAAGACTGATTACAGCTAAAGGGAAGTAATAAGTTCACCACCATTATGTACACAACCAATTCTTTTTTGGCACTTACAGTTTATTACATGAAAAGGCTCAAGTAATCAATAAAGCATATAGCAATTGATTCCCTTGCTGTATGTGAAGATAAGTAGATTCTGACAGTGGTATACCTTATCTGAGGTGTATAGTATATATGGTCTATACCAGGTATATTTCATCTGAGGGCAATATAACACATCAAGTGTATAGTATATATGGTCTATACACTACCAGGTATACCTTATCTGAGGGCAATATAACACATCAGGTGTATAGTATATATGGTCTATACACTACCAGGTATACCTTATCTGAGGGCAATATAACACATCAGGTGTATAGTATATATGGTCTATACACTGTACCAGGTATATTTTATCTGAGGGCAATATAACACATCAGGTGTACAGTATATATGGTCTTTACCAGGTATATCTTATCTGAGGGCAATATAACACATCAGGTGTATAGTATATATGGTCTTTACCAGGTATATCTTATCTGAGGGCAATATAACACATCAAGTGTACAGTATAACTGGTCTTTACCTGGTATATCTTATCTGAGGGCAATATAACACATCAGGGGTACAGTATATCTGGTCTATACCAGGGATATCTTATCTGAGGGCAATAACACATCAGGTGTATAGTATATCTTGTCTATACCAGGGATATCTTATCAAAGGGCAATATAACACATCAGGTGTACAGCATGTCTGGTCTATACCAGGTATATCTTATCTGAGGGCAATACACCTCAAGTATTACGAGGGCACATACAAATACTGTAGAATGTCAAATGGAAATCTGACTGCTGTAAACTGCAATATCATTGAAGACCAATTTTCATCCTCTAGTCAATTAAACGAATTGCCAAATATTAAATTTGCACTGCCATTGCTTTCAAAATTGTATACTACACAATAATTGATATTCCTGATGTGTAAAAATTTGCACTCTCATTCAAGAGTAAAAATATGGTTGAGAAATTTCCTATTTTAATACTGTTCCTCAGAGGAAACCGTACAATTCTTCTCCACCTTTAAACTAATTTATACAACGACTACTATTCACCTGATGTTATTTGCAGGGAAGTAATAATTAACTTTTTCTGAAATATTCCCCATTTTCTGTCTTAAAAAAAGAAGATTTCCAGACGTTTTTTAACATTCCTGAAAACAATGTTTTTCAACTCAGAAATGTGAAGCCAGCGTTGCAGAGGAAATTCAAGATGCTTATGTTGTACCAGCATCAGTGTGAGCATTAATGTCCAAGTGTGTACGCCGGTATTAAAATCCAGCAGCCACTCACAGCAGAACTAGATATTTACTACTGCCCTGTCCACACCTTTGGCAGAATTGTTGTAGGTTCCTCCGAACACTAAATGTTCATTTGGTTATCAAGTACTCAGCACTTGTTGGTAGGTGTGTTAAGAAAAGTGGAATCCAGCTGTGTTAAAACAGTTTAACAATCTGAAAAAAAGTATACACAAGATCAGAATCTGAACCGATTTGTTATTGATAAAAAAGGATATTTCATATTCTATGCATGAATGGGATATTTTTTATATTTTGTTATAAAATTCTGAATGTAACATTAAGTGCCTTTGTCTCTATAATAGGACACTGTATGTATGAATGAGCAGACTAGCACTATGTTCATATGTATCGGGTGAACCATTACACTTTAATCTGAGTGAACATGATTTTTAGATCCAAGGTATTTTAGGGTTAAAATAACAGTTATGTATCGCTAACAGTAAACACTATGATGTACCACATATAATATTCACCTACTACATATAACAATCAATAAGACCAGCATAACTTACCCAAGAAAATCGTCAACGTGTAACAATCACCGTGATAACTTATAATTACCCAAGAAATCGTCAATGTATAACAATCACTGTGAGAACTTATTATTACCCAAGAAATCGTCAATGTATAACAATCACTGTGAGAACTTATTATTACCCAAGAAATCGTCAATGTATAACAATCACTGTGAGAACTTATTATTACCCAAGAAATCGTCAATGTATAACAATCACCGTGATAACTTATAATTACCCAAGAAATCGTCAACTTGTAACAATCACCGTGATAACTTATAATTACCCAAGAAATCTTCAATGTGTAACAATCACTGTGATAACTTATAATTACCCAAGAAAATCGTTAACGTGTAACAATCACTGTGATAACTTGTAATTACCCAAGAAATCGTCAACGTGTAACAATCACTGTGATAACTTATAATTACCCAAGAAATCGTCAATGTATAACAATCACTGTGATAACTTATAATTACCCAAGAAAATCGTTAACGTGTACCAATCACTGTGATAACTTGTAATTACCCAAGAAATCGTCAACGTGTAACGATCACTGTGATAACTTATAATTACCCAAGAAAATCGTTAACGTGTAACAATCACTGTGATAACTTGTAATTACCCAAGAAATCGTCAACGTGTAACGATCACTGTGATAACTTATAATTACCCAAGAAAATTGTTAACGTGTAACAATCACTGTGATAACTTGTAATTACCCAAGAAATCGTCAACGTGTAACGATCACTGTGATAACTTATAATTACCCAAGAAAATCGTTAACGTGTAACAATCACTGTGATAACTTATTACCCAAGAAATCGTCAATGTATAACAATCACCGTGATAACTTATAATTACCCAAGAAAATCGTTAACGTGTAACAATCACTGTGATAACTTATTACCCAAGAAATCGTCAATGTATAACAATCACTGTAATAACTTATAATTACCCAAGAAATCGTCAATGTTTAACAATCACCATGATAACTTATAATTACCCAAGAAATCGTCAACTTGTAACAATCACCGTGATAACTTATAATTACCCAAGAAAATCGTTAACGTGTAACAATCACTGTGATAACTTATTACCCAAGAAATCGTCAATGTATAACAATCACTGTAATAACTTATAATTACCCAAGAAATCGTCAATGTGTAACAATCACTTTGATAACTTATAATTACCCAAGAAATCGTCAACTTGTAACAATCACCGTGATAACTTATAATTACCCAAGAAATCGTCAACTTGTAACAATCACCGTGATAACTTATAATTACCCAAAAAATCGTCAATGTATAACAATCACCGTGATAACTTATAATTACCCAAGAAATCATCAATGTATAACAATCACTGTGATAACTTACCCAAGAAAATCGTCAGTGTCCATGGTTCGAGCACGTCTCTTTTCAAACTCCTTTTCCGTTAGAAGATCATTTATCTTGGACTTTACATCAAGATCTGCTGGTACGGGCTGTACAATAGAAAATAAACTCCTATAGAAGCACAAAGAATCGGGATTTTAAGTGTTAAAATTTTAGGACAAGTTAGCATATAAGATTTGATTTTGATCATAACATTTCTCAAAACCTAAAATAAAATGTTATTCAACCCATTTAGTGCAGCAATGACATCATTCCAAATAATTACCAGAGGCCCGATGGGCATATATCACTCGCCTACTATTTCATATCTTTGACCTTAAAAGAAGGCAAAGGTAAAAATTTGTTTAAATTGGCTAAGTGTCAGTACTGTGTTGGAAGCTTTTCATATTCTAAACCATACAGATCTTGATTGCAAAATCTAACCTTCAATGTTTGTCCAAACATTCATTTAGATCCAACAATTAATAGCACTTTTCATCATTAAGCTACTAGCCATGAACTCTAAGTTTCTTGACTACATGGAAGTCGTTGAAAGGTTTTATCACATTTGACCTCTGTGGCCTTGAAAGTGGGTCGAGGTCATGTATTTGGAGAAACTTGATAGCTCATATCCCCACATACAACTGGCCAAATATCACCCTAGTCCTATTTGTTATTCAGAAGACCTTATTTGAAGGCTTCAATAAATTGATCCTATGACCTTAAAAAGTGATATTCTTTTTCTAAAACTTGAAAGCCCTTCTGTAACCAACCTGCCACTGGCCAAATATCACCTTAATGATCTTGATTATTAGAAGTCATTTAAATGTTTTGACAAATTTGACCCCTGTGACCTTGAAAATGGATCAAAGTAATTCATTTGAACACAGGTGATAGCCCTTCAACCCAGCGTGCTACTGGCTAAATAACACTGCCCTTCGCCTCTTGGTTATTCTAGCAGAAGAAGTCATTTACAGTAAAAAACAAGAATTCCTCGGAAGTGGATGTGTCGCCTGCGCAGGAAGCTGGGAGATTACGAAGAAATAGATACACTTTTCATTTCAAGAAATAATGTTAAAAGTAAGCAATAATCATAGATTATGTTTTTGGATGGCATCATTTTGTTATATAATCTGTTATTCTGGGAGGAATACTCTGAGTTTTAAGGAACTTGCTATGGATACTCATTGTCTCAATTCCACTCCAATATGGTGTCTACAAGCAAGACCAGCATCGCCTCATTGGTATCCATAAAAAAAATCTTGATAATGAAAGTATACTTAGCACTGCATGAAGTTTGAGTTTGATCGGCCCAAGGAAACTCAAGTGATCGCACGAAAACAGATTTTCTATTTATAGTAACAGTGACCTTGACCTTTGACCTTCAGACCTGAAAAGCAATCCCAAGGAAGCACTGCATGAAGTTTGAGTTTGATCGGCCCAAGTAAACTCAAGTTATCGCATGAAAACCTCTGCGCCGACGCCGACATAGCAATACCTATGTGTCACCAGCTTTTCGCAGGGGACACAAAAATAACTTAATGATGGATGGACACCTGACACCTGACACCATGGCATAAGCTCACTTGGCCCTTCACACAAGGTGAGGTAGCATAACATTGTGAGGGAAAATGTGTGTGATTTACTTACAATTGAATGTAAAGAACAGTGGGTTCTGTAGTTCTTCTCCAGCAGTTCCAGGACTGTTTTAAACCTGAATTATGAGATAAGGCAATATGGAATTCTGAGGGGATTACTTGTCACTAATTCATTAATATTTAAACAGTTCTTTTATACCTTAGAACGTAGGTGACCTATAGAAGTGAAACGTAGCAGATTGTTTGCTTTGTTTGACCAAATCACCGTGTTTTTAATTGGTTTTAAAATCACCAGGTATGTAGGTACAGGAGGGGGCCACATAACCAAATGGTTGTTCTTATACAGTACTACATGTTAAAACCTCACTTCCTTGAATCCAATACAATATTATATACATAATTTTACCATAGTCCAAGTCTTGTTTTGTCTGTTAAAAACTCATTTAGAACTATCACACTGAAACATCTTTAAACCTTGACAGAAACCTTCACATCTTATCTTGGTTCTATGGTAACATATTTCCGCCATCGGCTTACAACTTGCAAGCTATGTATGTCAACATAATTTTTAAAAGATGTCACCATAATTTGAGAAGATGATGACATAATCTATGGATAGGTCACACTATTTTTTCAAACTATGTTAACATATTGTAAAAGAAATCGGAGATAAAATTCAGCCAAGTGGGTAACTCAGCTTTTTTCGTGTTTATACACAGATGTGACATCAACTTAACACTTACTGATGCAAAACAGAACAAGAACAAGGGTCGTACGAAATCGTTTTCCTGGAAATAATGTGATCTGATACTAGCTTATATAAACTTTGATTCACTTACCATTCAGCCTGGTTTTAGGTTCTGTATACATTTGTATTGACAGTATTAATTAGACTTACGATAGGCAAGTCGATGTCACATCCGAGGATTACATCATTGTAACATGATAAAAAGTCCAATTAACAAACTTACAAAAAAAATATATCATGACAAAATTACTAATGTTGATATACTCTGAGACTATGTCCACATCTTCCCATGTTATGTTGACTTCTTTTAGAGATTATATTATCGACATACATAAATCGGAAGTCTAGGGCAGAAAAAATGCCACCATATGAGTCATTATTTCAACAACAGACTAACCAGAGGTGTAACGGAAGACAATACTGTAATTGTAAAGAAAGATGAAATATGATACCAACAGTAAATGCCCATGTGTATTGCAATTGAGGCAGCTGATCAATTTTTAATAGTCACACACATCACGAAGTGACAGCACTGATTCTACAATGGGCCCCACATCAGTGACCTCATACAATCATGCAGTAAGATACAATTTGGGGCGATATATTTATTCCTCAAAGCTAGTTGCAGAGAAACATGGTTTAAGCGTGTAAACATTTCCATTAAAAACAAATTGTACGAAATATGCATATTCAGTAAAATCGATGAGTTGCCAACATATACTAATTATTTGAATTATAAATTACAATGTCTATATGAAATGTTTCTATGAAAATGTATAATTTCATTGTATATGGACATTCCATCGCCTTCGATTCTCACCCAAAGAGGTTACAATACTAATACACTTAAATTCATATTCAAAAATGTGTTAGGAATGATTCCATTTCAAGAAAACTCACTTGAAGGCAGCTCCAATAGTTTTGTTTTTCCGAGAAAAGCATATTCTCACTAATCCGTCCCACTCCTTAAAAATAATGTTTAGTTCTAAATTCATTGTACAACTATATAAATCAGCAAAACTCATCAATACCAAATACATTCTGAAATAAATCCTGCAGACAAATTTCAATGCCAAAATTAATCAACAATTCGAAACTGAATATGGTCGTATATGTTGAGCAATTCATCCTGTAATAACTGAGCTTTTTTCTTGATTTCAAGAATAACATCAACAGCTTAATTATTATTCTCAATCGATAAAATTACATGTTCTCATGAAATCTCTTTTATAGTCACTGTTTATTAAATATCATCATTTTCCCACAATCTGTAAAAGCCAATAGTCTACATAGCTACATTCAAGTAAGATAACGTGACCTTGAAAAACATATATGACTGATTTTCTCTCATTTACATCAAACGTACATAAAATTGTCTCCCTTAGACCATTTATCTAGAAGTAGTTATACCTGAAAGTTAATGGGAGGTGGAGGGTTTCTGGGCTCAATCCTGACAACACTTGACTCTACTTTTGGTGGTGGTCTGAAGTTGTTCTTGCCAACCTGTAAATTAAAAGTAAATATATTGATACACAAAAAAAACCACTTTCATTGTATAATGATGTTCTAAACATGGACAGCAATTGTATCTATTTTCAGTTTTGTTTTTAATACTTATTATATAGTCTAAAGGTACCGGGAAAAAAAAATTGTTAACATTTTAAAACTGTGCAGGACTATGTGACAGATTCACAGCCTAATGGTTAGAGGTTCTCGCCTGGAGCCCTGTCAGTTACTGATGACGAAGCAAAACAACTAGATTCTGAAAATGGATACCAACCTTCATCAGGTGATCAACTCTGGCCAGGAGCTGTGTGTTGACAGACAGACGACAGTAGAGTTTGTCCCCTGGCTTAGCCACAAGTCTCTGAGCAAATTCTCTTTGGAACATCACCACAGCACACCTGTAAACATCACTCTGTCATAGTAGTACACAGAAGATTGTACATACGTCAGCCTCGCAAATCGTCACAAGTAGTACACAGACTGTACATACGTCAGTCTTATATCTCATGAAAACATCACAAGTAGTAAGCAGATTGTTTGTTTGTTTGTTTGTTTGATTTTGTTTAACGTCCTATTAACAGCTATGGTCATTTAAGGACGGACCCCCCTGTGTGCAAGATGTATGCGTGTAGTGTATGTGTGTGTGTTTTGGGAGGCTGCGATATGTTCGTGTTTGTCTCCTTGTGATAGCGCGGAACTGATGCCGACTTTATAGTGCTACCTCACTGAAACATACTGCCGAAGACACCCAGCAGGACGCCCCACCCGGTCACATTATACTGACATCGGGCGAACCAGTCGTCCCACTCCTCATTTGCTGAGTGTTAAGCAGGAGTAGAGACTGCCATTTTTAAAGACTTTGGTATGTCTCGGCCAGGGGACAGAACCCAAAGCAGATTGTACATTTGTCAGCCTTGCAAAACGTCCCAAATAGTACACAGATTGTATATAAATCAAGATATTGTCAAGGAGTATGATTTCTTTTTCTCCATGATAATTATTTGTTTCTGAAATTTTTTGGGTAAAAAAAACATTTTTAAGAAAGGTAAGTGTTTGGAAAAAATCAAGATCAAGTCATCATATTATTTGTTCATAATTTCATGAAGCTGCATACTTTCTCGATCAGTTGATCATTTGCAGGATTTAAAAAATCTAACAGTAATGGTCTCTAGTTTCACGATTTATAAAGAAATATTTTTACCTGAAAAAAGGGCGATGTAGCAAAAGTTTGAACACAAATGGCGAAGAAATCTGGAAAAGATATGAAAAAAACCTTCAACAGAAATATAGAAGTTCTATATAGTAACTACCAATAGTCTGATATGATGTAAGCCTTGTTAAAATTCATTAAAAAATATTTATATAACAATGATAATGAATAATTGTATGGACTCCTTCTATCAACTAGAAAACATACTACAGTAACAGGGAAGAAAAAATGCAATGGCCTGAGCAGGATTCAAACTGAGAATCTCCCAACCATAGATGGAGGCTAGCTCTCCGATAATCTCCCAACCATAGATGGAAGCTAGCTCTCCGATGACCTTCCAACCATAGACGGAGGCTAGCTCTCCGATAATCTCCCAACCATAGATGGAGGCTAGCTATCTGATAATCTCCCAACCATAGATGGAAGCTAGCTATAACTAATTGAACTATATACTAGTCCTGCAATCGATCCAGTCCAGTTCCACTACATTTCTTCCTCTTTTAACAAAATCATTGACCCCAATGCTCTTACGCTCAACGACCTGACCAAGATTCCACCCTGGGACCTCGGGACTATTAATACATGCTCTTCGACTAACCAAGTAAGCTGTACCTGGTCGCTAGCGATCAAAAAGTCTGTTTCTGCTACACTACTCCAAAACAAGGAAATCTTATGACATATTCTATTAATCATCTTGTTGATTACATTAACCATAATAGAGGGAATTAAAGTTACAGAGTTATACTTACAGAACTTTTCATTGGTAAGTACTGAAACTATGGCTACCGTTTACCCCTCTTGTTTTATGTTATATTCGTATATAAACATTTAGGATTTATTTTGACCAACAAATTATACCACTGAAGAGATACATGTACTAAATGATAAATTGTGTACCTGGTAGGGCAAATTTGCAACACAGATATCAAAGAATGGTAATTCAGTCTTCAGCACATCTCCTACAATCAGGTGTAGTTTATTCTGTACCGGCCTGCAAACAGAAACAAACTTTTAGATACATATAACAATTTGGAAAGTATACAGGAAATCAGTGAATACTGTATAATTGGAAATATTCGCTGCAGTTTAATTTTCGCTCTCTGGAATGAAGGCGAATTTATCATTTCAGCGAACATTAGTAAACAGCATATTATACATAGTAATGAAATGTGAATGGCGAAATTAATACTGGGCCAAAATTGATTTCTTGGGCGAAGAGCAAAATTTTAACCGGGCTGAACAATTCCCGGTACATGTATGCAGTAAATGTATAAATTAATGATTACAGTTAGGATCCCGTGGAAACAGAGAGGTATACATGTAGGGTACAATAATGAAATGAGAGGGTAATGATCAAAAGACTACTTAAGTAGGGATGTCGGTTATTGAACTAATTTGGCATGGAGTATATACATTGGCCAAGATAAATAAATGGTGTATATATGAAGGCTGTGGTTCCCTCTAAAGACAAGAGGGAATGGGATGAGAAAGGGAAACAGGGGTTGGTCTGTAAAAGACAACATTTCTATGATGAGACCGATGATTGTAACGTTTTGACTTCTCTCTATCATTGACATTTCCTGAAAAAGAATTATCATTCATCAATCTGCTATGACCTAAAAATATGGCTCTGATATAAAATTTGGAAACAAATATTTTTTATTCTAATTTCATTCTGTCCTATCAATCATACTGACTTACATCCCGTTTCCCAGTATGAAATACTTCCTGATCCGTTTGTGTACTGATAGATGTCAATTTCCTTAAGTGGTTATTGTTAATTTATAATTCGTTGTAATACAATGATTCAAGTACTTGTAAGGGTCACAGCTTTGTCTACTTTCGGGGGACTATCAATGACAGACCACAGGAAGTATATATACAAGGACAGGAAGATGAATATTTGAATGAGATACACAATATGATGTCTGGGTTTACAACCCTTGATTACAGTGTTATCATAATTATAATTACAATTTGTATATACTGACTGATGAACTGTGGTTTATAACTCAACTAAATGTAAAAATTTGCTTTCATCCTGTAAAACATCATAACAGGTACAAATTATCATCAATTTTTCTAGCCATATTAAGTCATGTGTTGATGAATACTGGAGACCGGTGAACATAATATACAGAATACATTTATTAGATTTTTAAAAAAATATAAAGGAGAGTTGTCACACTTTTGTTTAAAGTTATGCATTATATTCAGCCCAGGGTACTTCATTAATAGAACTTCAGACTTTGTATAATCATTTCTTAATAAATGACTGACTTTTTTTCCCCAAGATTTCAAATTGGGAAATTTGAACTGAATTGGGAATAATTTGTCAAAAAAAGGATGGGTTGGTGGATGTTTTTACTGTTGGTAATAGGGCAATTTATAATTACCTGACCCTCAAAGATCGTAGTTTATCTTAATAAGGTTGGATAAAGTTGTAACTACTCACGTGCTTTGGACCCTCTTTTGTAGCTCAGCTGCCATCCTAGGATCTATTTCACAGGCTATAACCTACACGTACATAACAAACGTGTTTTCATGTCAGCATATTAAGTCAAAAAACTGCAAAAACGCTACATCAGAGTGCTGTGTTAATCATTCACTTAACACAAGACAAGTTCATATTAAAGTAAATCAATTGTAATAAAGGAAGAAAACTTATACCGTAAAAAAATCCTAGCCAAGACAATTACGGTAAGATTTAAATGAATTTTCTGGATATTAATTACTTTCAGTTTTTGTAAAAAAAATGTTTTAACTGTATCACTACAGTGAGTATTAACTTCATAAGATAAATCTTGTTACAAGAGAGGAAAAATGCACTGCCTGTAAATATAAAATTTGATGGTGAAATATGTCGGTGTAGAAAACAGTAACACTAACAAACCTTTTTTGTTTTTTCCAGTAATTTCATCGTCATATTTCCTGTTCCAGGACCAACTTCCAATGCCACATCCGTTGGTCGGAGTGCTGACTTAATTCAAAATTAAAAGACATGAAAATTGGGTTTTCAATTCGTTACCATACCTTATGTAAAAATCATCAAAATGACAGCAAAATGCATGGTATTTGACTATTTGTACCTCTATAGTGTATATATTCAAAATATTTAATACAACATCTGGAAACCAACTACATCATGTAATACACTGAAGCTTAACTTCAAAAAATACAAATACACATTTTGGTCATTTATTATTGTGGCTTAATGATACATTAAATTTAATCCGAGCATACAAATGTACTTTAAGCATTCAGTTAAAAAGAGCATTTCCTTAATGTAATTCTCTTATCATCAATAACGCATTTCACAAATCAATATCTCCAGAAGAAATTGGAAATTTTAAAGGGGCAAATTGGGAAAAATCAGACACTTTTCAATTGGGAATGAGGCCTTTAAACACACCTAAACAGTACACTGAAAAAAAACCTGTATTGTGAAATGAAGCCATAAGGTACATGTACCAGACCTTGTGAGGATAACTGGTTAAGAACTAGTCATTGCATCTTACCTTTTCAACCATACTGTTCACAATCAGTGGGTTTTTCAAGATATGCTGTCCAAAATCTTTGTTAAAGTTGATACCTGGTTTAAAAGAAACAAATATTATATACACACAAAATCCTAATACATGTGTGACAGATTTTAATTGTACATGGTCGGTTGGTGTGGTGGATAACGCACTTGCCTTTCACCAAGCCTTCCTTGGTTTGATTCCTCGATCAGATGTGAAAAGGTATGGGGTTTCCTACTCGACTACGTGGCTTTTCTTCCGGTACTTTGGTTTCCTCCAAAATTAAGACCCATTGTGCACTTACATCTAGGCCAACAAGAGGGATTCGTATAAGTTGAAATAACTTGTTTCATAATTGTTGTGAAAACAATTAAGTTATTTAACTCTACATAGGATTACGGTCACCTTCTAGCTTCAGGCAAGAGGAATTTCCTTTTAGCTCTGTGGTAAAGCATCCGACTAGGATCCTAAGGGTCGCATACAGTGGAAACATACTAATATTTTTCTGTTACAAATGGTGGTGTCCGTGTTTGGTGACAGGGAGTTAGAACCTGGGTTGTGGTGTTCGAGGGTGAACACATTTAAAAAGGGGGAGTAGTGTGGCAGTTTTTAATTGTACATATGATTACAGTCATTTTCTAGCATCCGGCTAGGAACCTAAGGGTCATGGGTTCGATCCCCGGTAAAAGCACACTTCATGTACTTGTTTTCTGTAACAAATGTATATTTATATGTATACAATCACATTTTCTGATTATAATCACTATTCCTCATCTAAGAACATGATCACAGAAAGAACACAAGACATTTCGGCGAATTATAGTCCCCCACCGAATGTAAAATGCACAGATGATAAATTCGTGCAGGAACTAATTCTATATATGAATGTTAGACAGACCCACCGTATTCAATAAGGAATAGTGTCGGTGACCTGGTCAAAAAACAGGGTGACCTACTTTGATATACGACACACCGCCTCACCAAGGTGAACCCATACCCTAAGTATAAAGTTCCAGTGACCAGAAGTGCAGGAGATAGAGCCCGGACAAGATAGCGGAAGGACAGACAGAAGGACGAACGGAAATGATGCAAAACTATAGTCTCTGCCCCCCCCTCCCCGGTTTCCTGTGGGGGACTAATATTAAAGACAGTTTATATAAATTTCAATGCCTATTTGTTCAAGTAATAATGTTTTCCAACAATATATGTTAATAACTTGATGGTACAGTACTGGATGGGGCAAAATTAAACCATATATATACTGACTATCATTCTGCTCATATTGCAGAAACTTAGAAAGTGTCAACAAATACACTGCACACTTCTAAAATACATTTTTCTGCACATTTTATGAAACCTCGATCGACAAGCATGTGATGTATCACTAGTACATTGAGCATGCATGTGAAAAATGCAGGAAAAAGTTGTGTATAAATTGACAGCAAAGTTTAGCATCAATTATTGAAGTTACATGTACAGCCAATACAAGTTGTCGATCCAGTAGCCTGTACTATTTAAATCACTTCACATGTGTATAGGTCTACTAGCCTAGTTTAACACAAACTGACATATATGACACTAATTTAAAAAACAAACTACGTACATAGTTAATTGTTGGATGATTTTGTCCTTTCCCATGCAACAGATAGAGAGTATCGGCTTCCACAAAGAATCAAACCAGCGACCCACAGCTTCTCAGTCCACTCTAAGATCTCTACCGATTCAGTGAAGCTAGAAAGTTACCATACTCATATATATGCACCATTAAAATCTGTTTCATCCCTCCCATCCTTCTTCAATGTGTTTGCTTTCTAACACTGGTTTAAGCCAGGTTCTAACTCTCTTTCACGACCAAGATGGCCACAGACATCATTGGAAGCAGGTAAGAGAGTATAGGGCACTTTCACTGTGGAACTAACCAGAGACCCCCTCCCCTAATTCTGCCAATTTAGCTAAAAGGAAAGTTTTCTCAGGCAGAAAGGCAATAGCACTAGCAAGCATATGTATAAATAAAACCTTCCATACCTGTCCTCGAGGTTATCTTTTATCTAGGTCATAGGCCTCACTGGCCCATCACACTTGTACACTTTCCTTGATCAATATCATCTTATCCATCGGGACTCAAGTGATGCAATACTGATAAATTATTTTTCCGTAATTCATGTTTTATGTAAAAAAATATATAAATATATTTAAAAAGATCACACATTTCAAATGTAAATGGCAGTAGAACACATTTGAAAGGAAAAGGACGAATTTATAACGGTATTGACCAACCCTTCGAAATAAATTGGGAGCACATCACGTCGCGCAACTTGGCCATTCCCGTGCACGTGTCATCGATTGGCACCTAATACAAGCGACTGTCGAAGTTATTCTGAACGGTTTGCTGTTCTAAAAACCGCATAACTGCGATGCTAAATAACTTTCTCAGTCACTTGAAATTCTAAAACGTCTAACCACGAAGGTACACAGTCAGATACGATATAGGGCCTATCGTTTGAAGTGATCAAAAAGGCCGAAAATCGGCACTTCGACATGGTGTTTCAAGGCGCTACTTATATCTACAGTACTGGAAAAGGTAAATGAAAACCATGTACACTAATATAAATATACTGAACCTATAAATTTGTTGGATGCGGTGTTTGAAAGAGTTTATCAGATCGACTTACGGCGCCGTCAAATCTACGTGTGCGAGACCACCTACGGTGCACGTGTGACTCGCTTATCAGACTGTTTTCTCAATGTCAATAGGACATCCAATTAACTTGACCCCACTCCATTATTGTACAAGAATTATAACACCTTTTGCCATCTGAAGCTTGATAATTGACTTTACAACTTAGACAAAAGCATTAATTAACTCGCAGTTGTACAGCGCGCGCTGATCTGTGACAGCCCTGATTATGTTTACGCAATCAGTGTCAGCCACAAATACACACGTGAGCTTGAGTAGACGGATCGTTTTCTGGAACAAAGATACAGAGTTTCCCCATTTCTAAAAACTTAGTAGTCAATTTAGTAGCCACATCGAATTTTTAGTAGCCAATAGAAAATAAAAGTAGTCAATGGCTACTTTGGATACTGACAGCGTGAGCCCTGAATACCTATTCCTTGTAAATAATGCTGTAAAACATTGCAGATTCTCAAAATCATTATGTAATGGCTACATATCGCTAAACCCCAACAGGGCAATTTTTGAGTTTCACTTTACACTCATGTTATGTCAACGCTATGTGCACGTATTTCTGCACATCAGTTCCGGTCGGAAAACAGACGAATGATAAGTTACATTGTTCAGCAGAAAGTCAGATGATACTATGTCATTCAAAATTTATCGTATACATGCACTCAATGGTATGGCAAGTATACTGATCATGAGTGTTTTCAAGGTCTGTCAAACAATCAGGACCGACATTTCTGACCGGAAAAATCAATAAATATTGACCTACATTTATGGACGGTTTTCGGGTACATAGATTTGCTAACCAGATAATACTCGTAACCAAACAAAATCCGGGTACTCGGCTTCCCGTTCCAGCCCTAGAATTTTGGCAGCATTTAATAATAACAGCTATATAAAACATAACCCTTATAATACTGCAGTATATTTAATATAAAATAGCCACCTTTATAATAATTATATGCATTCAAAAACACACTAAAAGGGTTATTTTTTCCTGTTGCAAGTTCGTGTTTATGGTCGTAATGTGGTTAATATAAAACCTCCATTACCCCATTTCTTGTAAGAATTATGATGTTTATAATTTTTTTAATTTAAAGTGGTATAATGTCCTAAAAATGATTAACTGAAAATATTTCGACAAAATGATTAAGGAAGAAGGTTGTTCCAGTCTGGGAAAATTCTGCGAAAAAAAAGAGTATTTGCGGCAGTCTGTTCTACAATGTGGAATATGATTGGAGAAAGAGTGAGTGTGTCGTGTCTGTCGCAACTGTTTTGTCAGATATTTTTCTCTGGCATTATATGTACATCTGTAATATATATATTAATATTCACCTTGCTTCTGGACCTCTTGATGCACCCTAGATTTCTTTGCGACTCTTTCCTTAGGCATGGTCTTTTTGTGTTTTTGTATGTCGTCAACAGGAAAATGCAAAGAGGTATTGCAAAACGAGGATGTCACACATTAACCACGTTTTGTAGATCTATACATGTGATAATGGTGAAACAGTCACCCTATTCAAATTGTTCCGCATCGTATTGACCAAAACGCAAATGTTACACCATATTTCTCCGATATTTTGAAATAATTCGGATAAAAAATATAATTTTTAAACTACTCTTTACAAAATAAGGGTTTTTATACACAGATCAACACATTAAAATCCTTTATGATTACAATGATACGGCCCTTTCTCTCCCAAGACACCGCAATCATCTCTGTCTAACTAACGCTCTGCATCTTTAAATCTAAATCATATTGAAGCTTGATTTCTACTTTCACTTTCTTTTTTCATAAAAAGTCTTTTAAGTTGCAGATTACCTGATACAGATAATACACTTCGTCTATAGTATTTATACATGACGTATTCTCAACCTATCTTTCTGCTCATCCTCTACTAGATACGCCATTTGATTTTCAAAGATCACATCCATGCTGTGTATAGTACAGAATTTACAAATTGTACGTTCAATCAGAGACGTATAATACACGTCTCTGGTTCAATACTATATATAAAAACCGACTTCGTTCGCAAAATGTTTGCAACGCGAAAGCTCTTTTTCGGTTTCAGTGTAAATTATGCATATTTTCATCATACAGTTTCCATCTTCATCGGGTTATTTAAATATTTGGCATACTGTAATTAACGCTACTATATAGCAGAACGGAGAGACAACAGGCATCGATATTAGGATAAATATAATAATCAAAGTAAAGCTATCCCGATTTATGGCATTCCAATAAACGATATCCTAGGGGAAACTAATCTTCACTACATCAATTTTTGGAAAATTGCACCTTAATTCTACAGTGTACATGTACAACCAGACAGCTTATGTTTAGGGAGAAGACGATTTTTTTAACTTATCTCCTGTTCCATTTGTGTTTTAGAAATGAAATTTATTTAAATTAAAACATTAATCAATGTATACCATTTAAGGATCTGCTCTTCCCAGCTTTAAATCACGTTTTGAGTGTAGGGACAAAATATTATCATGCCGTTTCAAAAAATTCAAGCAATTAAAACTAGATATATACCTACTGATTGCAGAATATTTACGAGTAAAAAAGACCAATTCAGCAGTCGTTTTAATATCCTTAAAATATGTATTTATTGCGCTTCACACAATACCAAAATTGGTCAAACATTTTGGGATGTTTTTCTGTCTGGAAATGGCTATTGGATCGAACACATTAACTATTTAAAATCAAAGATATCACCAAAAATCAACATTTTATGCAAATTTAAGTTTACCTTAGATCGCAGGTGTCTTCAAACTTTGTATTTTACTCTTATTCGACCCATATTGGAGTATGGAGATATTATTTGGGAATGTCTTACTAAAGCCCAGTCCGACTTATTAGAAGACTGGAAATAGCACGTATAGTAACAGGTGGTACTAGACTCACTAGTAGAGTTAAGCTTTACCTTGAAAAGGGCTGGCCTCCTCTCGAGCAAAGGCGTAAACATCACAAGATAATCCACATTCATAAAATGGTCCATGGTCTCGTCCCAAAATACCTAGAAGATATTCTCCCTTAGCGTAACAACAGCATTCACGACTACAATACCGTGAAGGCAACAATTTTCGTACTATCTTATGTCTTACTAGTAAACAGGAATTCTTTCTTGCCTTCCGTAATTGATCTTTGGAACTCCTTGTCAGACTCAATAAAATATTACCCCTCCACATCTTGATTAAAAAAAATACCTGTATGAACCATCCCACAAAGTCCCACCTTTCTACTTTAACGGTAGTCAGCTAGACTTAGAATGGAGTGCAGTTCCCTAAAATTTTACTTGTATCGTAGAACCCTTATTGATAGTCCTTTGTGTTCATGTATGGAAAATAACGAGACAAATGAACGTTATTTGTTACACTGCCGCCTTTCACAGAGATAAATCGTCCAAATTACTGCTGTTTGGCGATGATGCATTAATTTTCCCCTGTACTCAAAATTTCATTTTATCAGCTCTCGAAGATTTGAATGAGTTTTTCTTCTATTACAATATATACTTGTCGTTTACACTGGCATTCTTCATGTACTTAACTGTTCACAATCAATTAATCTGTGCTATTCTCTCTGCCCTCTTTGCTATCCTATCCTCCCCTATTTTCCGTTTTTACTCATATACTCAACGCATTGCTGCATATTTCGTTCTCAAATAATATAGTCATAAAACAGGTGGTCCTCAAATCTCATATGTATTTCTTCCACTGGAGATGGATCTACATAAGTTGTAAAACTTGTTTCCAAATCCTATTTCAACAATTGTGTATCGCTTTACATCATACTGTAATTGAAAAAATAATCAAATAAAGTTTATATTAATACCAAAATTTCACCTTTTTTGACACTAGCATGCATATGATTATAAACCACTAAAAGTGACACCGTTTCGCTAATTTCAATTATGTTTTTTACTATTATGAAAATAATACACAATAAATATTGGTATTTTGTTATTAATTTACATCAATTGAAACGCTGTTGTTTTTGATCTCGCAAAAAAAATGAAAAAGTATGGCAAAATACTGTGACTGTTTTAAAAGAGAGAAATGCATCGAAGAGGATTTTAATGGAGAAAAAAGAGGTAGGTGTTGACAACAACAAACCATGTGTAGAGGTTCGATCATTTATTCCATATTTGATAATCGGTAATTGACATTTAATAATCACCCTGTAACCACGGGGTTAGATTAGATCCAAGTCCGTGCTGTAACAAAATAAAACACTAGTTTAAAACGACGCGTGGTGATGCGTTACCTTGTCACTGAAGACTAACTGTACTATACTAATTCTAATACGAAATATCATACATATTACTTATTTCTATATATTCCCTAATATTACAATGGACACAGATGTACCTATACGCCTGACAAAAATTATAGAAAATATGACTATTGCTCAAAGCATATTTAGTATTTACGATGACAAAATATAACTTGCTTTGTGCTTATTCATTTACATATAAAACGTATCATGTATGAACAAGTTGTAATTACGGGTACACACACCTCTGTGTCACACAGGGCGCACGTGCTGGATTATAGGATAAGTTCTCTCTATTTCTTGAGATATAACTTAAAGTAGAAATAACTTCTTATAAAACTATGTTCATATCAAAGTTTGAAGCGTGATTTATCACACGATGCAGACATGATCAAACATTTACATGATAAACTATATATTTCGATATTACGCAGAAAACAAACACAGATCACGATACTCGTTACAAGTCTTTGAATGTGTAAAACTGTATTTAGACTGATAATTCAGAATTTAGACTGATAATTTAGAATTTAGACTGATAATTTAGAAAACTGACACAATGACCATAATCAGTTCAAAATTTCTGTCAATGCTCGCGCCAATATCCATAACCTGATCACCAATGACCGATAATACGTCACTCGTACTAGAACGAGGTCCACCAAAGGGACAAACACATATTATAGCCTCCAATTCAAACTATACGATACTCAGACCGACCACAAACAACGACTAACACCTATATATATAAGACAACTGTACATGTATATCAAACACACCCGTAGACGAAATTCATTAAATACGTTTATCAAAATATATCACATAAATCTCATTATCATTATATGGTAACATATTACTTAAACAAAAATCATGTATATGTGACTCTAAAACATAAGGGGTAACCTAAATTGCTTGTCTGAGNATACAAGATGGCAATTTTTAAATTAATTGATATTACATGTATTTTCAATTAAGTTTAGTGTTTGATCTTCTCCGACACAGAAGGCACTAGTAGCGTTAACACTGTCCACTATTCATAACACTCTGCTTTTCTAATGTTCATCACTTCCCGTGCCTCTGTTGCCTACTCCTTGTAAATTCGATTCCTTCTGGTATTTTCGTTTCACTGTAGTGCCGTTTGTATCGGGGAAGACCAGAAACACGACTCTTAAACAGTTAAGATAAACATGATTGTCGACTAATAAATTAACCAACATAGATAATATTAATACCAAGATCGTACAATTTCTGAAAAAATGTGGAGGGGGAGGGGGGGGGGGTATATTTATCAAAATCTATGTGAATCCTGAATATATTGCCGAGTATGTTGAAATATTATTTCATTTTCATGTTGGCTTAGTTCCAAACTACCAAAAAGTATCAGCTGCAGGTCCAGAGTTCATGATACAATTTAAAGAATTTGTACTTTCATATTTTAGAAGAAAATACTACTTTTATCAACAGTGCAAACTTTCATAGATTTCTAAAAACACACGGGAATATATTATCTGAGTTGTACGGAAGCCCATTGGTGCCAAATGAAATTAAATAAAATATTGCGTATATGCGCAACAATTATTATTTAGTTGGCACCAATGGGCTTTCGAAGAGTTGTTCTTCGTACGATTTATACATAATATGTAAAATTCTTTTCCTTGACCAACTCCAGCAAAAACGAGCGCAAGGATGTATACGCCTTTTTTTCATACTCTCCTCTATAAAATAGTTAAGATATGCTCAGAAAAGTTAGTGGACATTTTTTACTTTTCACAAGAGCAGATCCTGATCTTAAGATTAAATGTGTCGAAAATTGATCTAAACTATGTTATTACTACAAGTACTGCTTTAAATGAATTTGAAATGTTTATTTTGTCATTCTTGTCATTGCATCTGGAACTATACTTTGCACTGCGCGGAACGACAATACTATGTTTGGAGTACTTTGGTTGATCTATGTAAAGTCAACTGGGGTTTTTTTTGTTTTTTTTTTCAAATTATGAATGTTATGTGATAAATAGAATCGTACATGGAATCGTGTCCCTGTATTGAATTTATCAAAGTTATTTCACGAAACAGAAAAAAATATGGCATGGACACGAATGTAAGATCTCTGTATCAGATACTCTCTGTTACCGGTCTATCCATACAAAGTATAGGGGGAGAACTACATAACGACAGAACACGTAAACGCAGCGACAGTGGCAAATATAAACGAGATAGTGAAACGCGGATAGGTAGGCACGACGACTATCGGTCATAATGACAAAAATGCCAGGGAACCATCTATAAGAATAATCACACGGAACGTGCATGCAATTATTATTTTATATCTAAAGACAGCATCCTTAAAATTTGTTCTAAATAGAGTATAAAACTAATTTTCGTTCGGTAATTAACTGGATCGTGAAAGAAACGTGTATGCATTACTAAAAGGATGAGTGTCTATATATTTGGATTTTGCCCTCCTTAATTTGTTCAAAGATGTCCTATTGTATACCATGCGGTAAAAGGTCCCATGTGGAAGCTATATACTATAGAGGAGACAATGATTGTGGTACAGTTTCTTGTGGTAGCTATGTACTATAGAGGAGGCAAAGAGCATGCTATATGCCTTATGGTAGCTCTATATTTTTCGACAGTTCATACGTATACCGTCCTTATACAACATTCCTCATCCCAGTAATGCCCAGAGTGGTCTAGAGAAGTAGGCTTTCTAATATTCATCACCCAGCTACCCCTTTTTGGCATATCACCTCATGACAGCCCCTAGGGGAGCTAGATCTACGCTTTTTAACCAAATGATTCCAAAGAACCAATGTGTCTTTACGTCTCTCTTTTCATTGATATATCTCAACTGTTTCCAAGACACGATGGACAGATTGAACACCAACGCAAATATCGGCGGTGTTAAAGGGAAAAGGGGTGGGATGGGTGCACAAATTCCATTTATTACCAAATGCACATTGCATATAGGCGTACAGAAATATACATATTGATAAATACTTTACAAATATCTTGTACAATGGCGGAGAACATATGTAATAGATTCAATTCCATACATGATAATTACAAATTCATGAAATAGTTGTAAGTTGAGGAAAACTTGAAGCTTTTCCTAAGGTAACTTAGCGGTCTCTTATGAAGCATAATTTAGTTGTTTATGAAATAATACAAATAAAGCCTTAAGCTAACCAAATTTATAAGAAATAACAAAACTCCAAAATCAATCATACAACCTCAACATGAAGGTAGAACGATTACTATATATTACATAATGAAATGAGATTATAACTCATTGTGAAGTAAAAGACATAGATCTCAATCACATTATACAGTTACAAAGCGTGTACAGCAAGACTTTGATAAAGCTTATATATCATAATATACGTCTTCTCTTAACAGTTGCTTGAATCAAGTACTTAAATTTCTGATAAGTTTAAAAGTTTTGCTAGACAGTAGCTCTATTAATTTAAACACAGAAGGACGAATACGATAATATGGCTTGATATACGATACTCTTAATTCTAAAATTACAGGACACATAAGAATGAGATGAAACTCATCCTCGACATCTCCCAGATCACATAAAGTACACAATCTCTGGTTTCGAGGCACTGCATTATATCTTCCTGTCTCTATATTAAGGTTATGTGCTTGCAATCTACATTTCGCAAGAATACATTTATTTTTTCTAAATAGCGGTTTTGTAAAATACCATTGTAGATCAAAACGGTCAACAATGTGCTTATACAACAAACATTTTGAAGATGTCTCGAATATGTTTCTCATTTCCTGAATAAAAGTATCCTTTATGCGTTGTATATATATTAATACAAAATATTTCTCATTTGGTACACATTGTGCCAACCACACATCTCCAAAACCCAACGTACACAAATCACGTCTCAGATGATAAACCCAATTTGCTTTTTTACACATAGACTATGCTGTTTATAAAGCGTTCTTCATCAATAAACTAATGCATTTTAGGAGATAGTCGGTAGACCTTTGATCTGAGTAGTAATACATACTGGTAGCGATAATTACAGGGATTAGTAGCGGTAGTCGGGAGGGATTACCTGTAATTGGTTTACCTGATATAGAATTAAACAATAAAGAGTTACCTACCATCTTACTCAACATGGAATTAGCCAAAATATATCATATTTTAATGTTTTTCTTTCACATTTTAAATTATGATTTAAATGCAATTATTCAGAACGCGCTCAAATGTCTCCCTTTAAAACGACCGAGAGTTAGAATATTGTTGTAGTATTTTATTTGATGTTATAAAAACTGCACTCCTGCGTAGAAAGATTTTATTTGATATAAAACCTGTACGATTTCTAAGCGTTGCTGCTTTTGTCTCAAACACTGAAGTGCCCATTTGTGCGCTGATGTGAAATCAAAGCTCCCCTAACTCCTGATTGGCCATTTTAGCTTAGTTTTTGTCGTGAAGCGACTGTAGATTGTTAAGTGTACAAATACTACACTTTCATCTACACGAACAATATCACGTTCAGCTCTAATAGAAGACTGCTACTTTGGCAGTTGTATTCTGATATTGGAGCTACCTCCTGTGAAAGGTTATCTCTGATTGGATACTTCAAGTTTAAGGTGCTCATTTTCTAATTGGGAATTAGGGTAGAGGGAATTACAGTGTGAGGTATTGACGAGAGGGTGAGGAGCTCGAGTATGGGGGAGTGTTTGGTGTTGATCGCTTTAGTCTGTGTATTCCAAAACAAAAGAAAGTGGGTTTTTTAAGTAAAAATGCATCGTAAGACACGTATGAAACTTTCACAAATTAACTATCATTATATAACCAATATCTATGCCAAGTTGTATGCTTATCCCAAAATGCCTTTTATGTACAATCAGCGCATAAACAGTGGAAATGGGCACAACAATTGATATTATTAAAACAGGTACTTTCCTTGGAACTAGGAGACTTAAAATTACCAATAAATCAATCTTCATATATTAAACTTAATAATCATTTTACTGTAGGTGTGGTGGCAAATGCCATTTTCTATTTGTAAGTTAACTTTGATAAGTAAGAAAACGAATCAGGACCTGGAACTTACTTCAGCCACAGCTGCTGAACACATATTATATGATATACATGATATACAATATTAACTATCACTAACATATAATTATAGCATATAAAGGGCGTCCTGCACCTTTTAATTCGCTTAAGATAGAGAGGTACATATATTTGAAATTGCCAAGATTGAGATGTGTCCTGAAGCCATAACTCAGTATAAAACAAAAGGAAAGTGTGTATTGAATATGCATTTTACATAAGGAAGACTGCAGCACAAAGTTAGGAGCGCAATACACGTGTAAGACATGCTATTCGAAAACTATATGTAATTTTATCATTCCGAGTTAAAGAAAGAACAAAATCAAGATGTGTGTTTTAAAAAAACAAGTAACGGCATGACGTAGCAGTAGTAATGAAAACAAAATCCTTTCAAACTTGTTGGTAATGAATGTACGATCTTGTGTTTTATACAGCATAACGCGAAATACGCATTTTTAGTAGCCATGGCCTTGAATTCGTCTGTTTACAATAATCTATTCTTAGACACGGGATTCCGATCGAGGTACCTGTATAGAAATACCTGAGGACGCGTCATAACAGTGCACGGTTGGAAGCTCTTTCAACTCAAAGGAAATTATTGAGAAAACAAAACACTTTTTATTTGAAAATTACCTAAAAGCACCCCCTGACTTAATCCTGTTTTTTATAAACGATTTTAAGTGACGATTGAATTTCCGTCATTTTTCATTCTTTTATATATTGAAAAACAAAAAGGAACATTTTGTGTTTTTATGCTCATTTTGAAAACAGCAAATTATATTTGTGATTTACCCTACCCGTTTTGGTACCCCAAAAACCCACTTTCGGTCAAACTTTTACCTTGGTTTTTGTGCATGTAATACAATAGGACATCTTTGAACATATTAAGGAGGGCAAATCCGAATATACCTGGGCCCAAAAAAGGGCCTTATAGACAACCATCCTTTGTGATATTTTCAACGATATATGAGAGATAATAACATTGCATTCATCATACAAGTAAATTATAAGTCGTTTTAACAGAGAATGCATGAAATGAGGCTGCATTATCATTTTACCGTTGCATAGCACCGTTCACCATTTTCTGATGAAAGTTATGTTTAAAAATTTGGCGGGATATTACTTGTTACTGTGTTCAGTGTAGTATCATTGTGCGATTTAAGATGCCAACAAATTCAATATGGAGCGAAAGAGAAATGGTATAGTTGCCAGCATCAATATTATATTCCAGCTAGACCTTTAACATACCAGATTGGAGTATCTTTATATATGCCGGTTTAACCAATTTGAGGATCACTTCCGGTTGGGTGTTGGTCAAAATGTCATTGGCGTCGTTGCTACAGATGTTAAAGTATCTATCGGGTATCTTTGAGCGCATGCCTTTTACTGAGAGTTTTACTTTTGTGGTTTCGGGAAGAATGAATGCCGAAAATGTTTGTTTTTTATTTAAACATATTTTTATTTGCATCAATTATACATTGAGCACAAGTTGTCCAACTTATATAAAGCCTTTTCCTAATAACATATTATAACATAGTGAGATAGTGGTAGTGATCTTCTCCGACACAGACGGCACTCATTACACTGTCCACTATTCATTACACTCAGCTTTACAAAAGTTCATCACTTCCCGTGCTACGGTTGCCTTCTCCTTGTACATTTCATTCCTCTTGGTATTTTCGTTTCACAAGTGCCGTGTGTTTAGGAGAAGACCAGAAATACGACTCTTCAACATGCAAGAAGATAAAGATTACTATTGACTAATTAATTACCAACATAAATAATTATTACCAAGAACGCACGATTTCTATACAAAAGTGGAGGGTGGGGTTGTGTGTGTGTGGTGTGTGTGTGTGTGTGNGGGGGGGGAGGGGGTATTAAAATCTATGTGGATCTAGAATGTAGTGCCGAGTATGTTGAAATATTATTTCATTTTCTTGTTCCAAACTACCAAAAAGTATCAGCTGCAGGTCCAGAGGAATGAAATCATTCAGTTCACGATATAATTGAATTATTGTCTACATAATTGTTACAAGACAAAAAAGAAATGATAGGTATCTTCAAAGGGATGACCACATTGGCAGTGTCGAAAATGTATTAACTTTGTATGGAATAGATCATTATTTAAGGTACTAGTTCTTAGTCTGGTATGTAAGATGTTAACTTTTCTATCGCCAATCAGAAAATAATTTCCACTCGGAGAGTGAAGGCATTTCCATGAATCTCCGTTGCATAATTTAAACGTTTAAAAAGATTTGTTCTTCAAAGGTTATATCTAAATATCCATAAATATACATATTTTAATATAAATTTATATCTTTTACAACAGTCATGAAACAAATATTTTCTACTTATATTAATCACACTTGTCAGTAGCCGCTAGCAGAATCTACTCTACTAAAGGACTCATTACATGTATACATCCGCAGCTGCTAGAAGAACCGTACTCTACTAAAAAAATAATTACATGTATACATCCGCAGCTGCTAGAAGAACCATACTCTACTAAAGGTTTCATTACATGTATACATCAGCAGCTGCTAGTAGAACCATACTCTACTAAAGTTTTCATTACATGTATACATCAGCAGCTGCTAGTAGAACCATACTCTAAAGTTTTCATTACATGTATACATCAGCAGCTGCTAGTAGAACCGTACTCTAACGTTTTTATTACATGTATACATCAGCAGCTGCTAGAAGAACCATACTCTACTAAAGTTTTCATTACATGTATACATCAGCAGCTGCTAGTAGAACCATACTCTAACGTTTTTATTACATGTATACATCAGCAGCTGCTAGTAGAACCATACTCTACTAAAGTTTTCATTACATGTATACATCAGTAGCTGCTAGAAGAACCATACTCTACTAAAGTTTTCATTACATGTATACATCAGCAGCTGCTAGTAGAACCATACTCTAACGTTTTTATTACATGTATACATCAGCAGCTGCTAGTAGAACCATACTCTACTAAAGTTTTCATTACATGTATACATCAGTAGCTGCTAGAAGAACCATACTCTACTAAAGTTTTCATTACATGTATACATCAGCAGCTGCTAGTAGAACCATACTCTAACGTTTTTATTACATGTATACATCAGCAGCTGCTAGTAGAACCATACTCTACTAAAGTTTTCATTACATGTATACATCAGTAGCTGCTAGAAGAACCATACTCTACTAAAGTTTTCATTACATGTATACATCAGCAGCTGCTAGTAGAACCATACTCTAACGTTTTTATTACATGTATACATCAGCAGCTGCTAGTAGAACCATACTCTACTAAAGTTTTCATTACATGTATACATCAGTAGCTGCTAGAAGAACCATACTCTACTAAAGTTTTCATTACATGTATACATCAGCAGCTGCTAGTAGAACCATACTCTAACGTTTTTATTACATGTATACATCAGCAGCTGCTAGTAGAACCATACTCTACTAAAGTTTTCATTACATGTATACATCAGTAGCTGCTAGAAGAACCATACTCTACTAAAGTTTTCATTACATGTATACATCAGCAGCTGCTAGTAGAACCATACTCTAACGTTTTTATTACATGTATACATCAGCAGCTGCTAGTAGAACCATACTCTACTAAAGTTTTCATTACATGTATACATCAGTAGCTGCTAGTAGAACCATACTCTACTAAAGTTTTCATTACATGTATACATCAGCAGCTGCTAGTAGAACCATACTCTAACGTTTTTATTACATGTATACATCAGCAGCTGCTAGTAGAACCATACTCTACTAAAGTTTTCATTACATGTATACATCAGTAGCTGCTAGTAGAACCATACTCTAATAAAGTTTTCATTACATGTATACATCAGCAGCTGCTAGTAGAACCATACTCTAACGTTTTTATTACATGTATACATCAGCAGCTGCTAGTAGAACCATACTCTACTAAAGTTTTCATTACATGTATACATCAGTAGCTGCTAGTAGAACCATACTCTAATAAAGTTTTCATTACATGTATACATCAGCAGCTGCTAGTAGAACCATACTCTAACGTTTTTATTACATGTATACATCAGCAGCTGCTAGTAGAACCATACTCTACTAAAGTTTTCATTACATGTATACATCAGCAACTGTTAGTAGAACCATACTCTACTAAAGTTTTTACTGCATGTATACATCAGCAGCTGCTAGTAGAACCATACTCTACTAAAGTTTTCACTACATGTATACATCAGCAACTGCTAGTAGAACCATACTCTACTACGATTGTCATTCTCTACGAAAGTAGCTGCTAGTAGAACCATACTCTAAAGTATACACATACTCCTCAATATTTGTCATTAAGAACCACACTCTACTACAGTTGACAGTACATGAACACATCATTAGCTGCTTGTAGAACCGTGCTCTACAACAGTTGTCAGTATATGCAGAGTATGTAAACATCAGTAGCTGCTAGTGGAACCACACCCTTTTACAGTTCTCACTTTGTGTAATCTTAATGATCCACTACCTAAATCTTGGTCCAAACCAGTTCTTAAATAATTGATGAGTATGTTATCCCCAGGAGAACCCTCCTCAATTTACATAACAGTCCATGGTCTCCAGGTAGTCGTTGAGGATGGTGTAGCAAAACTGATACTGGTCCTGAAAACGAATGAAAAGTTTAAGGGTACTGTTGAACCAATAAATTAGCCTGGAAATGGCTATTTCTGTGTTTTGTGTCTGTACCATCAAACAAAACCATATCGACGAACCAGAACTCATACAATTTTAGTCACTTGAAAGATGGAGTTTTTCTCAATGATATTTAAAATAGACAGCAAATGAAAAAATGACGGCATAATCAAATTACGTGACAGCAGATGCGTTTAAAATGCTATGAACGCAACTTCAATTATTTTGGTTCACATACAGTTAACATGTAAAGCAAATGTACATTCAATGTCATCCCGTTAGCTAATGCTGTTAGTTAACAGGAATTTAATCAGAAATCTTAACTTTGAAAATACAAGAGTTACTTTGAATAAGCCTTCTGCGTGCACTATCCAATAACATCTGTACAGATTAAACAGAGTGTTAATGAGCATTGCACCCATAGTTCTGTCATTGTCGGTGAAAGTACACTCTCTTCGTGACGAAATGTCACATAAATCGGTCTAATATTGACAATGCCATGTTTGTTTTCTGAAATGAAGACTTACAAAAGAGGCTAGAAACTCCGGCCGCCTTATTAGAAGTTGTCTTGCAGCCTGAAGCACATCCACTTCCTCGTCTATTTTGAGCTGATCCCGAGCGTTCGCCATGAGACAGAACAGTCCACATTGTGTCGACCCATCTCTGTCAGAGGACGAGATTACGGTTTAGTGAATCAATGACTAATGTAAAAACTACCTAGCTAAGATCAAACGACACGAGAAAACACATACTGTACTATGTTGACCAGGTCTTTTAGCATCAGTATGCCATAATTGTTTGAAAAGAATGTATACATTAATATTTCATGACTTAAGAGTAGATTGAAGTTTTCAAAAAGTCAAAATCTGAAGTTGAAAAATAATCTTTAAACTAGCTGGTGGTTATTAGGGTGGTGATCATAATATAATCTGGATATGTAAACATATAACACAGGAAGAGAATACCAAAGTGTCAAAAATTCGAACTCAAAATCGATCAAACGATGGCAAAATGCAGCCAATGGAATAATTGAAAAGGGTGGCCCATAAAAAATACAAAGATAATATGACTAGATATTCAAGATAGGTAAGCGTCTAGCACTGTAATTGGAGGGCTTTGAAAGACCCATTTTACCTGTTGTGACAAGATATATATAGTCTATGATAAGAACATGATTAAGTCGACCAAGACAGGTACGTAGTTAAATAGTTTGGTAAAATAATCTTGCCACCAAAGTAAAAAACAATATTGTCAAAAAGGATTTCAACTATTCTTACGATTTTATCATCCGAGGTTTTTCATCGATCTGAACTCAAGGATTGAATATTTTGCCACCAAACTCAAACAGAAAGACATTGATAAACAGGGTTTCCACAAATCTTACGATTTTATCATACGAAGCATTTCATCAATCAAATTTTTGGCTGTTTTGTCTCCTCCCGACATACCCACATGCTTTTCATGCATTTCGGAGTTCAAATTGCGCTAATTATTTTCAGAAAGATTGACCTTATATATGTTGTAATCCACATATATTGAAATTCATATTCCAATACAGGGTAGAGGTTCCCGAATACTCTGAACCTTTATAGAGACGCTCCGATAGCTTCACATTACGGTTATCGTGTTGACCGCCAGTAACCCTGGATCACAGTGTTGTAATGTCAAAGCGCTACATGTCTCGACAGTCGTGTAACTGAACTATTTATAACTCACTTGCACGTCACTACAACAGGTTTACTGCCACTAGACCGACGCCTGCTTTCCACCTGCTCCAGAAGATGAAGGATGGATTGTTTTGACGGTGGGACCTGTCTTTCCATTGTCCAATCCTTCATTCGGAAAATTCTCGACGTGTGGTCAGTCGGTTCATGCTGAAATTTCATCACATTACTGTGTGAATTAATACGGCCTTTCATCTGCATTACAACTGACAAAAAGCCTATTGGCAATTCGTACCGAACAGGGTTTTAGAAATGTTAATGAATGTATCTGGCAAAGAAAAATAGTACCCTTTTTTGGATTTCGCCAAAAGAGTAATGTAAATTGAAATAAAATGGAATCAATTTACTAACAGGTATATCCTCTAACAGAGTTAGAATAACCTGTAGCGTATGATATGATAACCAAGGAAATATCTACGATATCTGTATCAGACGGTTACAACTCCAAATGTATATCTTACAAAAATAAAATATATATCCCACTAACAGCACATACCTTTCTCGTTATTGATACATCACTAACATCCACACCTTTGAACTCTGTTTGGGTTCCATTTTGTTTCACGGTGATGTCACCGAAATTTAGATCTTCTTTGTTGACAGGCATCCATTGTGAATCCTGCCAAAGAAGGAAGTTTCTATATATTGTCTTCTATATCGTGGACAATATAAGGCACTTATATTTGAGGGCTCTCTAATATGTTTAAGTATTTGACAATAAATCTAAATAAAACATCCTACCTTAGATATTTTTCTATGACTAGTATATGTTGATCGTGTCTGGTACTTCATGTATACAACGTTTGAATGTTATTACCAAACTGAATGCCTAATACTTTTGTTTATTGTAATTTATTCAAGATGTACTCTGCATATATTTAAATAAGTTTGTCCTTCAACTCATAGAGTGATGCTTGCCTGATATGTACAGTCTGTAATAGCTTGTAAATATATGACTTCAGTCATAATAAAGACGATAGCATGACGTCATACTGTAATTGGTTGGGTTTTTTCGCTGTGAGGCATGTCGTGTACCAAAGCAAAAAAAATATGCATACAAATGTTTTGTATTATAGATGACACCGTTTTAATACATTTTATTACATTTCGTCTCACTTAAAATTCATGATCATATTCTATACAAACATGTGTCTTTGTGGAACACTTTACTGACTTAACGTTATTTGTCTACGCTATGAAATTAATATTTCATGATACATGGGTTTATACAAATGTTATGTTTTGATAGATATATCACAGTTTGTTATAGTTTCAGGCTTATTCTATATTTGGTGACATGGTACACTACGGTAAACCTTACCTGTGCGGGATCGATTTCTTCCCCTAATATGACTACAGTATCACATTGGTAGTTCATCACTAGGGTCCAAAAGTCTGCTCTGGTTTCCGGGAGAGGAAACTGGGTGACTATGTATCCCTGTCTGCTAATGTAAGACTGAAACAGAGTATAAAATGTTGTTAGTTGCGCAAAGCTATACTCAAAAAGAACAGTACAAGCAAGTGGAACAAATCAAATAAATAGGCACAATGTGAGGTTTGGAAAATATCAATGAACAGACACAATGTAGGGTTAGGGCCATATCAATAAACAGATACAATGTGTGTATGTCGCAATACTAATGAACAGACACAATGTGTTTGGGGCAATATCAATGAACAGACACAATGTGTGTGGGGCAATATCAATGAACAGACACAATGTAGGGTTAGGGCCATATCAATAAACAGATACAATGTGGGTATGTCGCAATACTAATGAACAGACACAATGTGTTTGGGGAAATATCAATGAACAGAAACATTGTGCGGGTTAGGCGATATCAATGAACAGACACAATATGTGTGGGGGAATATCAATTAATAGACACAATATGTGAACAGACACAGTGTGTGAGTGGGCAATATCATTAAACAGATACAACGTTTGAGGTGGACAATATCGATGAACAGACACAATGTACGATTTGGGCAATATTAAAAGAAATCATATATGATAATTATGTCCTCATTATTTATGTTTCGTAAATATATAAAATTTCTACATTTATGAGAAGGTCATTGATAATGAATAACATTTCACTGGGACAAATACACTTGTTTTAATCGTACAGTTTTAGTGACTTACCTGAGTTATGATAGCATTGATGTATTCATTGCTGCTAGACGCATCCGTCGTGAGGAAGGCCCTGAACTTGTCAGCTGAAAGTGAAGTTAAACTACTTTTCTAACACCACCCGAGTATCATTGTTCTGTCACTACAAGTCGTACTGTCACTATCAACATGAAAGGATCAATACAGATAGGTTACCGATTTTTCACTGAATAGAACGGTCACTGAACCGTTGGCAAATACAGAATACATATTTTCAAAGAAAATCATTTTTAACTACTTGATCCTTAGAGTCATATTTATTGAAGTGTGATTTATTGAAGGATGTAACAAAGAATCAAGTTTCTTCAATAAGATATGACTAAAAATGTTGAATGGTTGAATAGGATTTGCATGAACCTGTCTATTCAAAAATAACTTTCATCCGTTATATTTTTATTAAAATAGTCAACTTGATATTGTTACAAACCTGCTAATATTCGCATTGTCCTATTTTTAGTTTCGTTTTCGGGAAGTAAGGAAGCACAAAAGTCCTGCTCTAACTTGTAATCTGGCTTAAAATCCAACATCAACTGAAAACAAATGTTTGATAGCAAATTAAAATGTCATTGCGTCGTAATTGAAATATCCTTTGTCTATTGTTTTGTAATGAAATAATTATTTTTATTCACTCCACCGTTTCAATGAAATAAAAGAGTTTATATACTTTGAACTCATCATTGAGCTTGGTCTGGTTTCCAGGTTGTTCCATCGGTGGAAGGGCGTGGTACTTGGCAACGAACACTGACTTCGATGTAAGTGTATCGGGAAGGTCAAAAGCTTCCGCCAGAATTTCATGAAGAGCCACATATTGATCCTATATCAAATATATAGAGGATATGTAATGGTGTCTTCAGTAATAATAAATATATTTCATTAGCCACACGGGTCAAAATGAATTTTTATTCTTCAACACAATAACTATTTCCATTATAAATAGCCCATGGCTCCCTGTTTGGCTGAAAGAATATGCTTTTATACATTATCATAAAAACTCAGTTGTAATATGTATCCATTGTTTTATATTCTTTCGTATGTAATTGTTTTATGCTAACTGTTGTTCTCTGTTATATATTTTGTGATATGTTATTGGTTCATGTTTGTGTTTTGATAATGGGGCGGATTGTCTCAAGAATTTGGCAAATTACATTACTATCGGTTTTACTTTTCTGTACTCACATATATTTATGCATGGCTATGGCTATGAAAAATGGCAGCCACGGTTGGAGGTTTAACTAGTATAATACTGCACCCTGTAGGCCACCCATTCACTGGAGGATACAACGAAAAGCGGATGAAATAAGACGGAACATAAAAACTGTAGAGAGACAGCCTCAGTGTAATGTAAGAAGTGTAATGTGATGCCTCATCACTAGTTGACAGCCTCAGTGTAATGTAAGAAGTGTAATGTGATGCCTCATCACTAGTTGACAGCCTCAGTGTAATATTAGAAGTGTAATGTGATGCCTCATCACTAGTTGACAGCCTCAGTGTAATATTAGAAGTGTA
>NW_018404542.1:300484-310445 GCF_002113885.1 Mizuhopecten yessoensis
TTGACAGCCTCAGTGTAATATTAGAAGTGTAATGTGATGCCTCATCACTAGTTGACAGCCTCAGTGTAATGCTAGAAGTGTAATGTGATGCCTCATCACTAGTTGACATTCTCAGTGTAATATTAGAAGTGTACTGTGATGGCTCACCTCTGTTTGAACCATGGACATCCTGTCCTTCCTCATCTTATTTATGAACAAATGAACGTCGATCCGGTCGTGCTTTTTACCGAACTCCAAGAGAGCGTCTAAGGCAATAAATGTTCCTGTTCTTCCAATGCCAGCACTGAAATGATGTAAAAGAAAACCCACAGAACTAAATATGTAAACATTGAACAATATATGCGTTTCGGAAATATCAGCTTTAACTATTAGATATATATTCAATGCCACGTTTTGCACGGTGTTGATGTGTTCGAATTTATTTGCCTTAACGTCTGGCAAACAAGAGATTCTCTTAATATGCATGAATGCATAATGAATATATGTTCTACAAAAACAGAAAAAGAAAAATCTAAAACTATACTGAAAATACTTTGAAAGCAATACTTTTGACAACAAGGAGTTTGTTGTGGTGTTTAAGATGGTCACATTTCTACTGTTTTATGTCATTTACTAACAACTAACCTAAACCTGTAATTATGTGTCCAAAATGATAATGTAAATAACCCTCGTGTTAACTCCTCCTCTGTTATCATCCTACCTGCAGTGAATTACCATCTGTCCTGGTAGAGCAGTTTTGTGAAGCTTCACGCGACGTTGAAATAGAACAAGTTCTAATGAGTTCGGTGTCCCGTGGTCCGGCCAGGCTGTGAAATGAAACTGCTGTATTTCTTTCTTATCCTTAGACTGTCAAAAAAGAACATCTTTATATTCCTTGCATTTATTTTTTTCATCTTTGAATGTATACATGGTATCGTGTTTCTGTCTTCTTTCTCTACTTTTCAAGAGTGAAATAATGTATCGCTGATTTAGATAACAAGATATAACAAGCGCAGTCTATATAGTGAATTTAAGTCAGAATTGAATATACTGCATGGGGAAATAATTTTAAAAACAAATATTCTTAGTAGACATGTGAACTGATTTTGGTATCGGTAATTACATTCCAAACGTCAATAGGCTAATTCCTGAAAAGGTAGTCACTTCTATAGACAGGTGATAAATGCAGGGGGAGTGATTTCTCAGCCAAGTTTTATTTCATAATAATTTACTTAGCTACCTTATGATCGGTGACAGTGATGTCTCGGATAACATAGGACGCATAGAATCGTTCTCTGTTCAGCGTTATATTAAATGTTTGTGTTGTCATGGGTTCTTCTTCGTCAGGCCAGTATTTGTCACATTTTACCTGAAACGAGCACGGTTACTTGCTTGATTTCGAAATGCTGTAAAAGGAATCAGAAATAGCCATGCAATAGCATTACATTATAGTAAGGTAACATGAAATTGACCACATACCCTTAGCTAACAAATCGACCCAAATCAATGAAACACCATTAAAATGAAACTATCGTGAAACATATTTTTTTCGCCATTGAAATACGATTTTTAAATAATGGTATTGCCATGGCACAAAAAAGGTCTACACTTGGCTGGGCCATTGAAACATCATTGAAACACCACTTATTTGGTTACTTCTCTTTTGGGTCAGCCTTAACTTACCTTTCTTTTTAAATTAACCATCATGGACAAAAGGTCTTTTGGCAAAAGCAAAATAACATTCAATGTCTGATGATTTCAGATATCACAGATAAAAAAACATCAAAATTGTACCGATTGGGATAGCGTCATGTTCGATACTTAGATTATTGTTGGTTTACTAGCCCTCAAAATGTCATTTTTAATGGGCTGTATGTTGTAAAATGGTTACGTGATGGGCTTTATGTTGTACGGGGGTTCCACGATTAGCTTTGTGTTGTACGATGGATAAGTGATGGACTGTATTTTTAACGAGCATGAGGGGTACGCGATCGGCTTTGTGTTGTAAGAGGGGTACGCGATTGGCTTTGTTTTGTATGAGGGAAACGCGATCGGCTGTGTTGTATGAGGGGTACGCGATTGGCTGTGTGTTGTATGAGGGTTACGCGATTGGTTGTGAGTTGTATGAGGGGTATGCGATTGGCTGTGTGTTGTATAGGGGTACGCGATTGACTGTGTGTTGTATGAGGGTACGCGATTGACTGTGTGTTGTATGAGGGGTACGCGATTGGCTGTGAGTTGTATGAGGGTACGCGATTGGCTGTGTGTTGTATGAGGGTACGCGATTGATTGTGTTCTGTATGAGGGTACGCGATTGACTGTGTGTTGTATGGGGGTACGCGATTGACTGTGTGTTGTATGAGGGTACGCGATTGACTGTGTGTTGTATGAGGGGTACGCGATTGGCTGTGAGTTGTATGAGGGTACGCGATTGGCTGTGTGTTGTATGAGGGTACGCGATTGACTGTGTTCTGTATGAGGGTACGCGATTAACTGTGTGTTGTATGGGGGTACGCGATTGACTGTGTGTTGTATGAGGGGTACTCGATTGGCTGTGTGTTGTATGAGGGTTACGCGATCGGCTGTGTGTTGTATGAAGGGTGTGCGACTGGCTGTGTGTTGTATGAGGGTAACGCGATTGGTTGTGAGTTGTATGAGGGGTATGCGATTGGCTGTGTGTTGTATGAGGGGTACGCGATTGGCTGTGTGTTGTATGAGGGGTACGCGATTGGCTGTGTGTTGTATGAGGGGTACGCGATTGACTGTGAGTTGTATGATTGGTACGCGATTGGCTGTGTGTTGTATGAGGGGTACGCGATCGGCTGTGAGTTGTATGAAGGGTATGCGATGGGCTGTATGTTGTACGAGGGTTCCGCGATTTCTTTTATTAAAAATGTAAATTGCATGTACGGCCAACATATTTTTATCATCCGTTAGCTACGCTTAGGTAATAAAATGAATCGTATTTATAAGTAGTACGCTAGGTAATAGTCGTTAGATGAAATTTTCACTTACAACCGACTCATGGTAAGTGCAAACATTTAATTTAACAATTTTTGGTCATTTTCATATATTCCTGATGTTATTTGTACAAACATTCAGAGCGTCATTAGTACCTAAAAATAACGATAACGGACGCTTATATGTAATGAAGTATTGGCAAACGTCAGCGAGAAACCCACATTGTAAGATTTAAGTAAGCACACGTTGACTCAAACCTTATCAAAATGATATAAAAGATTACATTTTGTCATCTGTTTACCTTTCTATTTTCTACCAAATTTGTAAGCATCACTATCTTTCCCGAGTTCAGTTTCCAGATCATTCTCCAAAAGTCATCGTTCGTAGTTGGTAGAGGTCCTTTTATGAAATGAGAAATACATTGTAATGAAGGAGAAATATCATTTTGAACAGATTTTATATGATACTATCAAGGGGCTGATATAAACACTTTACTACAAGACGGACTTGAATAAACTATCAAGTGGCTGATATAAACATTTCACTACAAGAATCAATGAACAGAAACATTGTGGGGCTGATATAAACATCAGGCATAGACATAAATATGATTACTTTACTACAAGACGGACTGGAATAAACTATCAAGGGGCTGATATAAACTCTTTACTACAAGACGGACTGGACTAAACTATCAAGGGGCTGATATAAACATCAGGCATAGACATAAATGTGATCACTTTACTACAAGACGGACTGGAATAAACTACCAAGGGGCTGATATAAACATCAGGCATAAACATAAATGTGATTAAACTATCAAGGGGCTGATATAAACATCAGGCATACACATAAACGTGATTACTTTACTACAAGACGGACTGCAATAAACTATCAAGGGGCTGATATAAACATCAGGAATACACATAACGTTAAAGTGATTACTTTACTACAAGCAGGACTGGAATAAACTATCAAGGGGCTGATATAAACACTTTACTTCAAGACGGACTGGAATAAACTAACAGGGGGCTGACATAAACAATAGGCATATACATAACTTTAAAGTGATTACTTTACTACAAGACGGACTAGAATAAACTAACAGTTGGCTGACATAAACACTAGGCATATACATAACTTTAAAGTGATTACTTTACTACAAGACGGACTGGAATAACCTATCAAGGGGCTGATATAAACATCAGCCATACACATAAACGAGATTACTTTACTACAAGACGGACTGGAATAAACTATCAAGTGGCTGATATAAACATCAGGCATAGACATAAATATGATCACTTTACTACAAGACGGATTGGAATAAACTATCAAGGGGCTGATATAACCATCAGGCATAAACATAAATGTGATCACTTTACTACAAGACGGACTGAAATAAACTATCAAGGGGCTGATATAAACACTTTACTTCAAGACGGACTGGAATAAACGAACAGGGGGCGGACATAAACAATAGGCATATACATAACTTTAAAGTGATTACTTTACTACAAGACGGAGTAGAATAAACTAACAGTTGGCTGACATAAACACTAGGCATATACATAACTTTAAAGTGATTACTTTACTACAAGCCGGACTGGAATAAACTATCAAGGGGCTGATATAAACATCAGGCATAAGCATAAATGTGATTACTTTACTACAAGACGGACTGGAATAAACTATCAAGGGGCTGATATAAACACCAGGCATAGACATAAACGTGATTACTTTACTACAAGACGGACTGAAATAAACTATCAAGGGGCTGATAGAAACACTTTACTACAAGACGGACTGGAATAAACTATCAAGGGGCTGATATAAACATCAGGCATAAACATACCGTTAAAGTGATTACTTTACTACAAGAAGGACTAGACTAAGTTAAGCTCATGAATAGGAATATTAGCTGGAGAAAATAAAAGAGAATTGTTTTTGAAAGTATTTTACCTTGGGCTGCAACATACACCTTTCTATCTTCAACATTCTGGAACAGAACATTATCTAGCTGAATTAAATTTCGCGTTCGTCATCTTACCAGTTAATGTGGTTGGCCGTACATTGCTATTCTTGGGCTGTTATCAGGGCGTGGAGAGTATGGGGGCTTTGATATTAACATTATCATATGGTTGCATTTGTTATCAGACATTTCGAAAAAGACCGAACTTGGCCTTGGTTTATAAAAGTGACATTGACATGGTAGTGTATAATAAATAGTGAGTTATATGACAATTTTTATATCCTACATCATATCAGCCTGAGATTCCAATATCAGCCCGTGAGCTATTTTCAATATGCTATTATAACATACATAAGTGATATATGATTTCTTCATTTCACTCTTGGTATGTACGTATACATGACGTCTTATTACAACTTCACACAAATGTATTTTCAAACCTGTATCACACATTCTAAAATACAATAATACGAGCATTACAGATATGTGTTTCTAAAGCAATACAATTTTAATTACAATATCTTTGATATATAAGACATTTTTGCTGAAAACACAGAGTATCTACTGACTGAAAATGTAAACATTGGTACGATGTTTGTTTGTTTTGGTAGTACTCACATCAATGTAATTAGCGTTGATGTAGTCCGAACCAATTGCGCCAGGGAGGGGGTCAAGGACTACCCTTGAATGATCATCTAGTTATGAAAACCAACATCATTTCAAGACTATTGCATATATGTGCATTCATAACTCTAGGTTTTCCTTAAAGAAACCTCAACACAAAGTTACTTGACTAGTCAACTAAAGATGAAGCTTTGTAAGGTCAAAATGAAAAGCCTATGAATAAGAAATGTTATTTCTATTTCAAATCATTTATAAAAGGAAACATGTCATTAACTATCTAAAATAAAGTCGGATGTTCAAGATTTTGATATAAGAAATTGTATATAAATGCATTAATTCCATCTATTTGGGTCTTACATGGATATATAGTTTTGTATCTGTTCTTTGACTTATTCTTTTCTCCAATCGTGTGAGGGTGACATGCTCCATTTTGCAAGGTCTGTAAAAGATACAAATAAACAATTAATTGTATTTTGAAGATTTTTTTTTATATTTGTATTAAAAATAACAATATATATACAATATAATTAAATATAAATACTTTTCTGGTCATGCATTTGGTGTAAATATGATTTTTTCTCTCTCAAATATTTCTAAATTTAACAATGCTTTGTATTTCGGCATTGCGAAGCAATGTTCAGACGTCCGACTGAGTTGTTCTGCAACCATTAAAATCCAAAAAATAATTGTCATCATTGGAACTTAATCTATACAAATATATACTGCGGAAATCAGAGGGTGATACCTAAAGGATCAAGTAATACGCCATATGCTATTTTACATCATGCAAAACAATACTCACAAATGTAAGAAATACAGAAGATAAACTGTACGTAAGGACGCAAACTCAGCATGCAGACCAGAAAAACGTACGGACTTTCTATAATGTAATTTTCTTTTCTGTAGAAACGAATATATCGCATCAGACATATGATGTACTCTCTGAATGTTATCTTACGAATTTACTCAATCATTCATCAATGTCTCTTTTATCCTACCTATATCTAAATAAACCATTTCTCTCTAATTGGTTTTAAAATTTCTTATTTTGTTGGATGTTTAATGTTTATGTTTTAGAACTAAGTAAACTACAGTATTGCAATAATCTTACAAGAAATATACTTATTCAATTAATTTGAAATTACATGATATGTTTATTTTGTCTTAAAGATAGCATACGGTCCTTTTATGTACTTTCAAACAATGCTTATGTAAAACAAAATCTATGACTGCTTTAAAGACAAGTGGCTAAAACAGTGATGTAGAAGGGTAAATAAATAATTAATACAGAATATTACTTTAAATTCTGAAATCAACTCCTTTTCTTCGTCTTCCATGTTATTGGCAGTCATTTTTTTCAGCATAGCGACTGAAAAACCATTCTGTCTCTCGTTGTTTATTTTGTCTGTCCCTGGTGTACTTTCATTTTGAAGGTTGATAAGGGTATGTCCGTTCATTTCGCCTAAAATAGAATCCAGAACAATATGTTGTGAATTTGCAACGTATAAATGGTCAGTTTGCCACCACTTTCATTTTACAAAGTTATTTAGAGTTACTTTCCTGTTTAATTCTTGTTGTTTTATCAATATTTATACAAATGCATTAGATAGTAAGCCTTTTAAGAAGTCAAAACATTTTGAAATTATTCCACATATTTATGTTGCAGAAAAGTACTAGCAGTACAAATAACTTTACGGGTAGTGCAGCGGATAAGTTCCCTGCTTTATGATCAAGAGATCCGGAGCTAATCATCTCGTGGTTGAAATTATTTATGGGACAGATGGGCATCATAATGATATATATCTTTTGTAAGTCGTTTTCCTATCTTGCATTTGTAGCATGTATGTGAAACCCATATGATGAATAACATCAAGTAATAAATGATTTCTTGTTAATCTAAAATTCTGCTTATATTGATAGGATCAGTGTTCCCACACAATTGAAATAATACAAGTAAAACATTTATTTATCGATACATTTTTTTATCGTTTCCATGAAGTGCATGTTTGCCTCACGTGACAAATTATAAAACTTCACACTTGTATCAATCCAAGCGTATAACGCAAACATGATAAGGCGTTGCGATTCTTGCCGTTACAGTAAACAAGAACACAGCTTAAACGTTCTTTTCTTATCTGAATTGTCAATGTATGTACCGTACTTAATCACAAGTCATACAGATACACAAAAAAACATTATATAGCAAAATGGTCTCGATGAAAAATCTTATCAAGAATTCTGGGGGCAAACATGTTGAACTTTCGAAGATGTTTGATAAAACTTTAAAAGAATAATTAAACTACTAGGAAAAAATACGATTGGGAACGCTACGATATTACTTATATAGAGGATCTGTCATAAGTGTCCATATTAAATTTATATAATTCGTTCAATCATTAAATATGATACCAGCCTTTCTTTAGTCGAGTGTCATATCAAATTATTGAACGAGTTTAATAAATACAACATGACCTTGAAACAAATGTAAGATTCTATTTATCAAATAACATTCATAATTTGGAAAAAGAAACTTCAAATACAATGATATGTTCAAAGTATTCCAATCATCGTATTGTCGTTTCGTGCAGTGCAAAGAAGTTCCCGATTAAAAAAAAAAATGAACAGTTTTTAATGCAATAAAAATAATAACAAACTTAACATTTCAAATTCATTAAAAATAACAGTAAATTTATTATGTGGTATAGTGAATAAAAATAATACCTTTAGTGGCGTCAAAATATGTTCCCAGGATTTTGACCAATCGCAGCACGTTAAGGTTGTATTACACAGGTGTATTACCATATTTATTAGATGGCGGTATGATATGGTAAAATGGGTCAGTAAAACAATTTATTTATTTGGGCTTCAACACAAATGAAATATTTTTTGGGGATGCTTTTTTAAGAAAGGAAGCAACGTGATTCTTGGTTTCTCTTCTGGATAGCATTGATACTATTTAAAACAAAAGTTGCAAACTTAAGAAATAGTCGACAGCCCTTTTGTTTTTGTAGACAGGGTCGCTATTGAGGTGTCGAAACCCTTTGGTAATTTAGCGATTAGAGAATGATAATCTGCAATGTATTCAATGGCCAATACAGACATCAAGTGTTATTTAAATTATTGAAGCCAGAAAAGTATATCTCGAAAGGATAAACGGTGATTATACTTCATTTGAAAGCGACTTCATGACGTTGGCAGATTGATTACCGTTTTCCCGTTCTTATACCTTAAAAGAATTACTATTAAAATACACACACAAAAATGATACTGTGATTTTGTATAAGGTTTTGCTACGCTTTCAGTTCCATGTTAACTGAATGTTCATGTAAGCTGTAGCTGGATCATACACTAGTATACAGAACACTTCCACTTCAAAATGGCCAAAAACATTTATACATGCACATGCATTCATTTGTAAGGCAAATACGGAGAGGGTTTAAATATAACATCTCAGTTTATTAAAACGAACGCATAAAAAGCATGAACATTTGAGATGTGTTACGTTAAAATGTGGGTTCAAGTTGAAAAGTACGCTTTTTTTCATACAAATTCTTCGGTTATTTCATATTTTGTACAAATGATATCACTGGTGATACCTGTTTCTTGAAATTTCTTTGAAATTATAAAACAGCAAATGGGTTTTGTACTTTTGCAATAGTTGTATACAGCGAATAATAACAGAAACCCATCCTTACATTATTGAAAAATTTCATACCTGAACGGTTGTTTTCCCGATTTGAAGAATGTTGTATTTCATATTTTATGAATGGCACCGATGTATCCTCTCTAGATGAGGCCAATCTTCTGATGATGAAATATTAAAAGTAGTCACAATTAACGCAATTTTCATAGGATTTCAAAGCACTGTCAAGGCTTCTTTAGCGCTTTGGTATTTTCTTGAACATGTTTTACCTGGGATCCGTGGAATTTAAACAACAAAAATTGAAGAAGCACGTGTTGTAGAAGCATTACAAGAAAAATTCATGAAAATAATATTTTATATTCTGTACTATATATATATATATGTATCTGAATACAAAATGTTTTATGCGTTATACGTGTTTCATAATAAAATATATTATCGTGGTGTATTAGGTAAAATCCTATTGTCTCTGGCCTATGGTATCGAAACATATCTGTATTTTTCGGGTCTTGTTGTATATGTAATATGACTTTAAAATCGTAACATAAGGAACTAGTGACGCAGTAATTGTCTTGAAATAATTGGTGTAAACCATACATTCTGTAAACAAGAACAATTGACTGACGTCTGCTTTACCTTCTGACAATATACACTATAAAAACGACGAGGACAATACCACCAATACCACCACCAACTGCTCCAGCGTATACAGCCACATTACTGCCTTCACCTTCGAATTGCTTAACCTCTTTCCCTGACAAATAAAAGAATGGTTCAGTAAG
>NW_018404542.1:310783-318444 GCF_002113885.1 Mizuhopecten yessoensis
TGAGATAGGAGAATCTCAACCCGAGGGGGAGGATTCTTAAGTTGCCAAACACGAGGCTTTGCCGAGTGTTTGGCAACTAAAGAATCTTTCCCCGAGGGTTGAGATTCCACTATCTCACCCACAAGGGGGTGAATGATTCTTTTTCTCTTACCCTGTTCTTTCATTGTGTATCATATGCACAATGTAATGATAACGTTACATTCTAAATTCAGGGTTGACGTGACGTTGATGGATTGTTGACGTGACGTCATTGTATTGTTAAAGTGACGTCATGCCATTGTTAGGAATAGGGGAATCACCCCGTCTCAACCTTAGGGTGAGACAAGGAAGTCTCACACCGGTAAAAATGCGGATACACCTGTCCAAGGTAAGAGAAAATGACATAATGCATCGTCTAGAATTTGTTAACCATTCTGCCTATATTATATCAGTAATTGAACTTTTGTAGTCAATTTCAATTTGTGCTACGGTCTTTTTTAATAAAATTGAAAAAATACTTGTACAACGTCCAGATAAATCACAATTTCTTGTCGAACAATTTTCCGGACAGGGGACGCAAGTAGAACCAAAGTGACCAGATTTACAACCTGAAATAAGTTTAATTGAATATATCAACACTTTAGTCTCAACATACTTCCAAAATTCACAGTTCTCTTTCTGTCATCAGACTATACAAGCTCCCCAATCTATACATTCTATACAAATCTATACATTCTATACATACAAATCTATGCATTCGATTCTAATTCTTATTTTATTTTTATATATATATACTAACATTGACTTTATTGAGTTTATTTAGTTTAAACAATATTTATTCAATATTCAAACATGTTAATTACATACATGTACTTACACATGGATTGGAAAACAAGCTTAGAGCTTATATTAATTCCACCACCAACTATATATTACAGGCAAATAATTCTGCGAAACTGTTGACACCTTAACTACCATAGTAATTTGAATAAGATAAAATTAACTTATAACATATTTACAGGTGTTACATTTAATGTATATACTCATTAGATTGAAAATCAGTGATCAGTGCTTTACGTTATGTTATGGAGGTGCACGCACACTTGCACTCACACACCCATGGATGACGTTATTTCATTTCTATCTCTTTCTTTTCCTCTTGGTACAATACTACTTTTGTTCAAAATAAAAGCTTCATAGATCTATCTCCAAATGAACCATTTAAAATGGTGGACAGAGATCGTTAGATACCACAACTCGCGACATTTTGTTCAGATAGCGATTTGTTTAGCTGCCTGTGCAATGTTGCTTCACAGAATTATGATATGATATGAATGAATTGTTCAACAAATTACACAGTATTGGTGTTTTGCATCATGATCCTCGCGTGTAAATAGTGCAATACGTTATCGCGCTATGTTGAATGGGTACTTAACTAGAAATAGTAGATGTTATTTTTAATTCACACCTTCAACCATATTTAACATTAACTTATAAGCAGCCAGTTTGCCATTTATTTATATAAAGTATCTTGATTATTTTATGATATATCATATCTTATTATCTTCTGATAATATTCTTCTGGTATATATAAAAGATATCATATAAAGGAATGTATATGTATTAAAAAGGATAAGGTCTTTTTTTTAAACCAAAACTCGTTTTGAAAGGTAATCCATGTCCCTTATTGCTATACATCATTCATTTATGATAAATCCATGTAATATCTCTTCGGCTGTTCAGTGGAATATGTCAAAAATGTTGAACTGGTCCAAAACTATTACACAGACAAGCGTAAGAATACATTTTTATTCAAATCTTTCTTATGACACTGCTTTTAGGGGATGCTACAGCCATCTAAAGCATGCCTTACACGTCAAAAGCGATTGCCTCAAAATAATTAGAGTGACTCGACGTGGACCTGTCTATGGCCATGATAACAGGATCATGCATCCTTCCATTGGGTTCCCTAATTATAAAATGCTTACGTGTTCAGAAGCATCTGGAAAGAATACGTACAGACATACTGCTATAATATAATCCCCACGAATTCTCAGAAAAGGGACCAGCATTTACAACGGGAAATCCTTAAAATGGAAGATACTCTCCGAAACAATGCCCAGTTGTCTCCTCACACGTGTTATTTCCACAGTTTTTTGTCGATTTAGTGTAAACTCTCAACAACGCATCGGCTAACTCGACAGATCATAACCTCTCGGATGAAATTTCTACCCACGATAAAAACTCGTGATATTTTCACATACCACCTTTATATTTTTACCACCACCTTATGAATAGCAAACATGCAACAGGAGCGGAAAGATAAAAGTAAAAGCAAACTACGAATTATATATCTTTTCATTGATATTTTACTGAACAGATAAGATATTGCTTTTCAAGTTTTAAAAGGTGTTACTTTTTCATGACCGTAGTGTAGTGATATACTACTAGAATAAAGGACAGCAATCAAAGAGAAAAAAGGTATATCACTACGCATAAAAACATTAAAAAAAATCAAAAAGAAAACGCAATAAGTCCCGCAATCTGTGCCTCTGTCGATCACACATTCCCATTGAAAAAGAAGTGTATTATCAATACCAAACCCATATAAATTGGTAGGAAGTTTGCATCCGAGTGACATAATTTGCAACTGACACGGCCGATTGATCAGTTAGCTATTGTGTAGCCAAATACCATCACACCGTACTGAGCCGGCATTAAAGCTGAAAGAAATATTTGCATGTGGGTAGCCCTTCATATTAATCACCTGCAAGGAAAATATGTGACCACTAAAAATGAAGCCACGCTAACAGATTCTGCATCGCAACCGGGTACTATAACGTGCAGGGACTGACATGTTGCCTTACGATATTAGAACTGCAAAATAAAAATACGTTCGCAAGGCGCTTAAAATAGCAGGTGATTTTTATTATAAACATAGAAGCACTTTTACACGGAAAGACAATACTGATCATGCTAGCATCAATTTAGGTCACCACAAAACAAATTATTTATTTGATAGCAAATTAACCAGCAAACAAATTTGCATAGTCAATCGGTTTGCTAAACAATGATTTGAAACATTACAACAAATTGTTTGGCTCGTTTACATTATTATAATATGTTCCATTTAAACCTCATTCGTTTGGATATTTCGTTGTTCAGAGGTCATCTTCTGGGCAAGAACACAATCTCTAGGACTTTACAGAGAGGAGAGAAATCGTTATGATGCGACTTATTATCGTTGTGAGGTACATACCAAAACAATCTCCACTGGTTTTCTCACATGTGTTATTCACACAGTCAGTTGGACATCGACTGTTACACTTCGGGCCGTAAAAGCCTGTTTTGCAGTCTGTAAAAACATATTGGCAAATATTGGCGATACACAGATCTTACATATTTTATTTATAATAACTAACAGTAGACCACACCCTGATCATGAATGTAAATATTGATCAATACCAACGTCAATATAAAGCAACCACAGATAAACCAGCCATTTAATGAAAAGCAAATTAAAAATCAAACAAAATTGAATTGCTTAGACGATGGTATTGCTAAAACCACAATTATATACGTTAAACAAAAGATCAATTTCAATTTCACTGGGATCCTTAAAGAGAAGTTTAAAGTCAAGAGAGCACCTATCTCTTCACTTTCTTATGAATATGTGTTGTCAATCTAAAATGGGTTCATGTGAAATTATGGCAAATAAACTAACGTATTTGAAAAGTTTAAAGAAAAGGAAACTACATGTCCCTAAAATGTCCTGAAAATATCTATTAATATATACACTTTGTTTTAAGAAATATGGCATTTTCAAATTTACATTTGGAAGCGTTTATCTTTATGGGATCTCTAACACACGAATGACTTATCATCTTATGTACATACCAAAACAATCTCCACTGGTTTTCTCACACGTGTTATTTACACAGGTAGTTGGACATCGACTGTTACACTTCGAGCCGTAAAACTTTGTTTTGCAGTCTGTAAAAACATATTGGCAAATATTGGCGATACACAAATCTTACATATTTTATTTATAATAACTAACAGTAGACCACACCCTGATCCTGGATGTAAATAATGATCAATACCAACGTCAATATAATGCAACCACAGATAAACCAGCCATTTATTGAAAAGCAAATTCAAAATCAAACAAAATTGAATTGTTTAGACGATGGTATTGCTAAACCAAAATAATTTACGTTAAACAAAGGTTCCGCCCGTTTCTGTCATTCAAATATGTTCCTTTTAAGGATCCTTGTCCCATTACACTTTGAGTTTTCGTCTGTACAGAGTTCACCCCTTACATTCGTTTTTTTTTTATATAACTGTAGCACAGATGGGCAAGGACATTACCATTGACGATGTAGAGCGACCGCATAACAATCGATATCATGAGTTCGAATCTCGGTACAGCCCAAATTATTTTTTTGTTTATTTTTGGTCTTAGTAAACTTCTTTTGATTATATTTAGTTTGTTTCATCTTCATTATTTCCCCATCAAAGTCCCACGAGGTAAGGCTTTCTTCTCAAACATGTTTTATCAAAGCTATAGTCATGCCTAGAAAACAGGTTCTTATGTGTAGGTATAGTTTTTGGCAATGGTACGGGGATCCTTAAAGAAAATTTAAAAAAAACCAAGAGATACCTATCTCGTCTCTTTCTTATGTATGTATATGTTTTGTGAATCTAAAATGGGTTCATGTGAAATTATGGTAAATAACTACCTATTTGAAGAGTTTAAATAAAAGGAAACTACATGTATCTCAAACATCTCCAAAATATCTCTAAGACTTTACAGAGAAGAGAGAAATCGTTATGATGCGACTTATTATCTTTGTGAGGTACATACCAAAACAATCTCCACTGGTTTTCTCACACGTGTTATTCACACAGGTAGTTGGACATTGACCTTCACACTTCGAGCCGTAAAAGCCTGTTTTGCATTCTGTAAAAACATATTGGCAAATATTGGCGATACACAAATCTCACAAATTATATTTATATTAACTAACAGTAGACCACACCCTGATCCTTAAAGTAAATATTGATCTATACCAACGTCAATATAATGCAACCACTGATAAACCAGATATTTATTGAAAAGCAAATTCAAAATCAAACAAATTGAATTCCTTTGATGGGATTGCTAAACCAAAATAATTTACGTTAAACAAAGGTTCCGCCCGTTTCTGTCATTCAAATATGTTCCTTTTAAGGATCCTAGTCCCATTACACTTTGAGTTTTCGTCTGTACAGAGTTCACCCCTTACATTCGTTTTTTTATATAACTGTAGCACAGATGGGCAAGGACATTACCATTGACGTTGTGTTGTAGAGCGACCGCATAACAATCGATATTTGTTCATTTCATCTTCATTATTTACCTATCAAAGTCCCGCGAGGTCAGGCTTTCTTCTCAAAAATGTTTTACCAAAGCTATACTCATGCCTAAAAAACAGGCTCTTATGAGTAGGTAAAGTTTTTGGCAGTGGTAAGGGGATCCTTAAAGAAAATTTCAAAAAAAACCAAGAGAGATCTATCTCGTCTCTTTCTTATGTATATGTGTTGTCAATCTAAAATGGGTTCATGTGAAATTATGGCAAATGACTACCGTTTTGAAGAGTTTAAGAAAAAAGGAAACTCAAAAATCTCCAAAATATCTATTAAAATATTCACTTTGTATTAAGTAGCATGGCCATTTGAATAGCGTTTATCTTTATAGGATCTCTAACACATGAATGTTGCGGTATACCACGGGATTTACGGGATTTACGGGGTTTACAGAGAATAAAGCAATCGTTATAATGCGGCTTATCATCTATAATATATGAGTTACCTACCAAAGCAATCTCCACTGGTCTGCTTGCAGGTATTATTTCCAGTTAGATTGACATTGACTTTTATACTTGAAGTCGTAAAAGCCGACTGCACACTCTTTAAAAACATCAAAACACGGAATGGCAATATTGATCATGCTAGCATCAATTCAGGCCACACCAAAGCAAACTATTTATTTAATAACAAATTAACCAGCAAACAAGTTTGCATAGTCAATCGGGTTGCTAAAAAATGATTTAAAATGTTACAACAAACTACTCTGCTCGTTAACACTATTAAAATATGTTCTATTTAAACCTCACACGTATGGATATTTCGATGTTTTGAAGTCATCATCTGGAAAAGAACACCATCTCTAAGACTTTACAGAGAATGGAGAAATCGTTATGATGCGACTTATTATCTTTGTGAGGTACATACACGGATTTACGGCGTTTACAGAGAATAAAGCAATCGTTAGGTGTTATTTCCACAGTTAGATTGACATCGACTTTTACACTTACAGTCGTAAAAGCGAACTGCACACTCTTTAAAAACATAGAAACACTTATAAAAGGAATGGCAATACTTATCATACTAGCATCAATTCAGGTCACCACAAAACAAATTATTCATTTAATAGCAAATTAACCAGCAAACAAATTTGCATACTTAACCGGTTCGCTAAACAATGATTTAAAATGTTACAGCAGATTGTTCCGCTCGTTAACATTATCATAATTTGTTCCATTTAAAGCTCATTCGTATGGATATTTCGTTGTTTTGAAGTCATCATCTGGACAAAAACATCATCTCTAAACCTTTACAGAGAAGAGAGAAATCGTTATGATGCGACTTATTATCTTTGTGAGGTACATACCAAAACAATCTCCACTGGTTTTCTCATACGTGTTATTCACACAGTCAGTTGGACATCGACTGTTACACTTCGGGCCGTAAAAGCCTGTTTTGCAGTCTGTAAAAACATATTGACAAATATTGGCGATACACAATCTCACAAACTATATTTATAATAACTAACAGTAGGCCACACCCTGTTCCTGGATGGAAATTTTGAACAATACCAACGTCAATATAAAGCAACCACAGATAAACCAGCCATTTAATGAAAAGCAAATTAAAAATCAAACAAAATTGAATTGCTTAGACGATGGTATTGCTAAAACCACAATTATATACGTTAAACAAAAGATCAATTTCAATTTCACTGGGATCCTTAAAGAGAAGTTTAAAGTCAAGAGAGAACCTATCTCTTCACTTTCTTATGAATATGTGTTGTCAATCTAAAATGGGTTCATGTGAAATTATGGCAAATAAACTAACGTATTTGAAAAGTTTAAAGAAAAGGAAACTACATGTCCCTAAAATGTCCTGAAAATATCTATTAATATATACACTTTGTTTTAAGAAATATGGCATTTTCAAATTTACATTTGGAAGCGTTTATCTTTATAGGATCTCTAACACACGAATGACTTATCATCTTATGTACATACCAAAACAATCTCCACTGGTTTTCTCACACGTGTTATTTACACAGGTAGTTGGACATCGACTGTTACACTTCGAGCCGTAAAACTTTGTTTTGCAGTCTGTAAAAACATATTGGCAAATATTGGCGATACACAAATCTTACATATTTTATTTATAATAACTAACAGTAGACCACACCCTGATCCTGGATGTAAATATTGATCAATACCAACGTCAATATAATGCAACCACAGATAAACCAGCCATTTATTGAAAAGCAAATTCAAAATCAAACAAAATTGAATTATTTAGACGATGGTATTGCTAAACCAAAATAATTTACGTTAAACAAA